>NW_017259255.1:249450-272761 GCF_001594045.1 Atta colombica | reverse complement strand
ATATATTTGACCAAATCGTTTATATTCTAATATTCATTAAATACAATAATAAGTTGAGAAAAATTTTAATATTTTCCTGCTTTAATACTAGCTTGACCTGATCGATCATATATAACTTTTTCTTTAAAGCGAAAATGTGAAAAGTGAAAATTTTTATGTATGCATGTATGTATATATGCACACATGCATATAAAAATTTTCACTTTCCACCCTAGAGAAAAAGTTACATGATTGACTCCCTGGTTTTATATGGTTAACTAGTGGTTTAGACTTAATCTTCTTTACCTTGATGATAATTTAAAAAATTGTGTTTTTCTAACTAAAATTAATCACTGAACTAAACTATTTTTTGTTTCTAATCAAAAATTTTCATTAAAAAATATATTTTATTGAAAAATAAATTTTAATAAAAAAAATTTACTTTAAATTACTACGAATTTGCTTCAATATTATAAAAACATTTTATAAATTCATAACGCGATGATAAATATGTGTATATTTACATATATACATATGGCGCAAAAACGATATTTATTATCCCCGCGTATATATAGCTTTTACGTATACAGATCAAACATCCACAAATATTTGAGAAACATTAAATTCTAGGTCGCATACAAATTTACACTTATTGAAACACATTAAATTTCAGGTCATAGACAAATTTACATTTATTTTATGAAAGTTAGACACAGAATAATAATTGCATCAGGGGATCAATTATAAAATCCCTGCGACAGTCAAAATATTAAATAAATGAGCAAGAAGAACTCCATTTATTATTATTTTTGTAATCGATAAAAGCACAGAACTTAAAACTGAAATTTTACAAATTAAAAATTTCTAAAAGATATATATTTTTGTATTGTCATTATATAAAAGCAACTCCTAAAGTTTAAGTTTATGTTTTTCAGAAATACAAAAAAAAAATAGAAATTTGTTTCTTAGAAAAATAAGAATATGAGAAAAAAAATAGATACTTTTCGTGAATCGAATATATTCAAAGATAAATCAAGGAAATGTTTACATAGAACGTTTCTAGATGCCGATTATGAAATCAGAGGGATATAGTGATATCGCGTTATAAAACATATAATCTGGAAGAAAAGTAGTTTGCATGTGACGTGAGGAATTTCGATCGAGAACGAATAATACGAGCGCGATTTTATTTCACGCGGAACAATAGGATTCATGTATCAAGCGGAATATTCTGTAGTATGCCCGGAGAAAAGTTAAAGTACCGTTCCGATGAGGAGCGGAAGAAGGCCGTAACACGACAGTATCGTCATAGCGAAGAGCGAGACACGGAAGAAGAAATGGCGGATGGTACGCGATTTGAGCGAAGGTGGACGACGCTGGGGCGCTCGGTAACCAAGATTTACATTTTTCCGCGGAAATAGGTTTTGCGATAAAAGGATTTGGAATAAAATTTAACTCGGCTGGTGCGCCGGCTGGCCCCGGGTAGGTATTTTGATTTAGTAGTCGTTTGAGACTTGGCAAGCTCTTTGGAGTGGGGCCAACATTTTTATGTTATTCCTCCCTTCCTCGTATCCATCCCTACCCATTTTTCCCTATCGTTATCTAGCCCTTCTCGTCCTTTTTTTCGCTCCGAAACGGTTTAACCGGACAGGATTGCGAACAAATATGTACGATTGGAATGTGCATTAACATGATCTTATTCTACTTGGCAAGTTCGAAAAGCATTTTAAATAATTGATGCGTCTTTTGGTCGACTTTTATACTATTCAACTTCGAAGTTTTAAAATGTCGAAGATCAAAAATTGTTCAATGAGTGCAAATCTATCAAGCACGATGTATTGATATTCTAGTAAGATATATATACTCAGCTTATGGAGAAGAGACACATTGCATCTTGGCATAATGGTTATAGTCATGATCCTGTGGGGCGCGGCAAATCCTTTCTCGCGGGTGAAGATGCAAGGATAAACTTCTTATATCGTGGCGCGTGAGCAGGAGACTGCATTACAACGCTTTATGAGGAGAAACGAGATGGAGATACGGGGACACGTAAGACACTCCGACCCTGTTTTATCTCGGTTTGGCTAAAATCATGGTACGTGACGGAGAATGGCAATTCATGTGACGTCGAGCGATTTTAACGCGTACAAACGACCTAACCGAACGTGCGAATCCTCGCCGCTGCTTTGTAAAACTATCTCAGGACAAACTATTAAGGGATCAGAAGCACGCTTATCTCATAGATATGCTTGGAGAATATGAGTACACGTGGACCAGTCTTGTACGATTGCGTTAACGTTGAACGCAAATGGCAGAAAATTATGTGCGAGAAGAGGCGATTTCAAGTTTTTTTATATACTTCAGATTAATCGTATCTTTATGAGATCTGGAAAATTTAATTTCTGAATATTTACACATACGTCACGGCGATTGAGAGCCGAGTGACGAATTTTCATGACGATTTCGATGTAGATTAAAAAGAGCGAATAGAGAGTATTAAATAGTTTGCTTACTGAATATGGCAGCGGTACCAAGATCGTGCAATCTCGTCCTCATGATATAAGCGTTAGATTAACGGCAGAAGAAGTCGACAGTCGTGAGCATCACTTCACTCAACATCCTAAACACCCTACAAGCCTTAATAAAACTACGAGAGCTCGTCGTCGCTCTCGACTGTTTGGGGTGAAAGAACGAGCCCGTCCGTGTCTGCAGGGTGTGCTGTGCAGCAGTGGCGGCCGGGGGAGAAAAAGAGAGACAAGGATCGAGAATGGTTACCGGCAGCAGCGGCGACGACGGCAATGGTGGTGGAGGACGGGTTTACGCTTGCGGCGAGCTCAAAGTGTTCAGGGACACGAGACGCTCCGTGTTTCAGGCTCTCTGGGCAAGAGCCAAGGGAGCCTGCGCACCAGCCGATAGGCGTCGGCTGGGGGTTCGTCGGAACAGAGCCTTAACGGTCTAACAGTGCGACGTCGCTCGTCGCTGTCAACGCACAAACTGCGTCCTCGGCTAAACTGCTTAAGACTGCTGAGACGATATTTCGTTGGCGAACGATTCGTATGAACCGAACGAAGGATCTTGTTTTCATGAAACACGCGGTCTTTCAGAGCTCGAGTTATTCGATCTCGAGTATAAAGTTTAGCCAGTTAGACAAATTGTAGTAGGTAATTTGAATATTGGAGGAGAGATTCGCGTCCGCCGGTAGCAGATGTGGGTAATTAGAAAGTTGGTTGTTTACACCGATGCGTTCTGTCGACGTACAGATAGCGGCGCGCCCGCGTATCTGGAAAGGAGGAACAAAGTTTAAATTTCGTTAGAAATGTTTAACAATTCTGCCAGTTAAAACGTGGCTCCCGCGAGAGATCTTTCCCAAGACAGAGATCCGGACACCTTTGCCAGATGTTACCGTTAATTAACGATTGCATTTTAATTGGACATAGGATAAGCGTGTTTTCGTGTCTTCGCGATTTATTTTCGCCAACTGGCGTGAGAGAGTAACGCCACCGTGCGTATCGCGCGGTCTGATCAAACACAGAGTCCGCGCAAACACAATCGTCGGAAAAAAACAAAGAACGCTACATTATCATTATCTCTGCAGACGTGAATTTTCTTAGAAACAACAGTCAAAGCCAACAGCAATATTTTAATACGAATCGCATACAATCAGTTCAGCATATTAGGCAATTTTTTTTTATAAATTAGGATAACTAATCCTACTATCTTGTATCTTGAAGTTGAATGTATCAATTTGTTTGTTACTAAATTAATTATTAAATATTATAACTTTAATTTTGTCTATTTGAAATCAATATTGACTTTTCAATATTTCTTTTTCTCATAATATTTTTTCGAATTTAAAAGATATTAATGTTTTATAATGTCTTTGATAAAAATAAAGAAAATGTTTTTGTCCCTATTAGTGTGCTCTTTCAAGGGGCGATAATTCCTTAATTAATGTGTTCCCAATTTATGTGCTTATCTGTATTTGATTCATTTTAATATGTAGTTATTAAAATAGATGATAGATTTAAGCTAATTATTTAAATTAATATTGCATAAATCATTATTTTAATTATACAATTTCAATATGCACTCGTACAACGTTCTCAACTCCAAGGGCACGCTAATAAGTTTAAAATCTTGTATTAATAGTTAAAATTTAAAACATTATCTTCGATATTATCGTATACATTAACAATTTAACTTAATAAAAAAAAAACTTTTATTTGTAAAAACTTTTATTTGTGTCCGTTTTCTTTATAACGCTTTTAAATGCACATGAGAGAGATACAGTAATAGAGATAGTTACTTTAATTGCATTTTATTAAACAGAGCATGCCATATTTAACCTTTAAGTAGGTAAGTGCCAAGTAAGATGCTCAGAACACTCTAAACACGTTTTATTTGTATAATTATATTTTTTAATACTATGAATACAGTTAAATTTACATTATTAATATTTTTAGAGATAGAGGAAATGTAAGAATAATTATAACTTTAAGACTTCTGAGCAATTCTTTTTATTTCTCTTTTCCAGAGAACAAGAGAACATTTAAAATAACTGTGCGTAGAGTGCTGCAGCCACCTATCTACTTAAAGGTTAATAAAATATATTTTTCCAACTATATATAATTAAAAAGTTAATTTTAATCCAAAAATGTACAATGACAGCACTGTACTGATAACGATCGTAGCTGAAGCAGACTAAATATAACATGCGTGAATGAATATGATGCATCCAGACGGCCGGGAATAGCATATAACGAATAAAGTCATGTATTGCCGTAATGACACGGGAAAGGCAGAGTGTCGCATCAGCGGTACTCGACCCGTCGCCCCATCCCTCTTCCGCATCGATGCAGTTACGGCCATTACAGCATTTTATGGAGTACTTTTATCAGCCAGCTGCGAGCCGAACGACCGAAGGGAGTAGTAACAGAACGCTGTGGTCAGACGCGCTGGCCGCTGATGGAGCGTAGCCTATACGTTGATCGACGTTTAACCGTTCTCTCAGTTAGGATCACTGTATTTTGTCAGTGCATTTTTATATTGCGATCTATCTTTTATATTTTATTCTTTAACGTGCTCGACACATATAATTTGCAAATAATTTACGCGCAATTTGCTTGAATAAGTAATAATAAAATTTATATAAAAATATTATATCAAGACGTTGACCGAATATACCTGTTCTTTGTTTATTCAAATAATTTATTTTTCATCAATGTGTCTGGCATATTCACTCAAAGCCAATTAAAAACTTCTAATGATCAATTAAAGTTATTACATATAATGTATTACATATCAAGATAAAATCTTGAAAATCTCATCGTACTATAAGGGAACTATATACACTTGCGACGCAACGTGTTAAATATTTCTCTTAACTGGAATTACTATCATCAGTGTGAATTCAGATTAAAATGCAGATTACATTTGCCTGGATAAAGGAGAAAGAACATGACGAGAGATTATATCCCGGTATGATACGATGGCGTAAGAGCGATTAATTTTCTATTTTAAATAGAGATCCTATTCGTGTAGCGTATAGTCGTTTGAAATTCCGCAGCGGATCAAATAAATTCGGAGTCAGATTGCAGTCAGGGAATGGCACACCAGCCATTAACAGTCGATTCTATAAATTTCGATTGGTCTTTACGGTGATCGTTAAAAGCGGCGCACTCAACGGAATCGGTAGCCGGTGATAAAATCTGCCAAACAGGTCAGCCAGATCGTGGCGAATCGCAATCAAAAGCGATACTCGATTGTTGTTGATGATGAGCAACGATGAGGATAGGACTAAGTTCATGGCCTTTGGACTTTATAAAGTTCATAAAGCGCCGATAAATCCGTGGGATCGTTCGTACGGCTAATTTTATTCGACTTAGCCGGGCAACTGCCCGCTATTATGTAACTCGAAAGTTCTAAGATATTTAAAAGGATTGTATTACGGATTACACAGTTCTTTGTACACGAGTATCTCGCGATAAATTAATATACTGGCTCGCAATTATTACTCGTTTCTCGTTTTATGATACGCGTCAATGTAACTAATCGCAGATAATCGCAGATTCATTTCGAATTATTCAAGAATTATACGTCGGCTTTAATCAACAAACGGATGAAGCTGCTATCGACGCAAACAATGTATGCTGAGTATTTATTGCAATGGCTAATATCAGTTTATTGGGATGTAAAATGAAGCGACTTTGTCTCTGACACGTTCGCTTTGCTCTCGTTTGAGTTTACTAACGTCAAATAGAATACACTCAATAGAATACACTACATTTTTCAAACTAGACAAAAGTTTGCATGAATAAATGTTACTAATTATTATTTAATTTCATGACACGTAAAAAAAGTTACGATACCATTACTTAAATTTAATTTAAAAAATGCGTAGCTTTTTATAATGAAAGTGCATTGTATTTGTCGACAAATAGATCTAACTTAAAATTGCAGGGAGCTCAAGAAAATACATCTATTTAGTTAATTTTACATTAATTAACATTTCTGATATAAAACTATCGAATACACAGTCTCTTTCAAATTGTAATATTTAAATGCAATGTATTCTCTGTAAAGAATAAAATCTCGAATTATAATCAAAGTAAATATGTTTTATGATTACATCACGATATAATTTTCGTTCTAGTGAATATTGTGTAAATGAATAATCTTGAAATTATCGACGGCTGTTTTTATTGATAAATAAATTACAATTTGCTTTTGTAATGGTTAACGCACTACAACATTGATTCAGTTTTCGGCCAAATAGTTCTCTACATCGTTGTGAACATGTAAACAAACATCGTATACAATTGGTGAAAACGATGATCTGTTAAATAAATCTTGGCTGAACATAATAATTTGAAACTGAGCAAAGTATTTTCATATATCGTTTGCCGAAATGAGAATTAGTCGATTTTACCAACGAATCGATTACTAATATATAACAGAAACACACGCTAGTAAAGAGTTTTATAGTATTTGTCTTTTTGTAAAATGAATATTATTATATTTCATTTCTGGATATTATACGAAATAATTTTAAATTCGTTTCTTAATTAGATATAATTCCAGAAATAAAATCAAATCATTAATCAAGTCGTTACAAAATTGTAAATATACATATAATACAATTCAGGAAAACGCGGCCGTAGAAATGTCGGAGAAGTATAATTTATTTAGTCAACACTCTCGCTCTCCCAACTTACGACGGTTCTAAACGGCGCATATGTATGTTTGACATTTCGGATGCATTTATGAAAACAGGAATGCAACAACATCGACATCGAGTTGCTAGTGAGCTTGGTAAAAGCGAACTGCATTCGGCACATGCAGCTTGTTCACGACGCGTTTGCGAGTACATCTGTTGGAAAGCACTCGTGGCGTTTTCGATCTATATATATTCGTTGTGTAATAGCATTGAACTGCTATGGAGCTCCATAAATGTCTATGCCCTTTGAAATTTCTCATGACACGAAGTATGTAAAATTCATCAGCTTTTCTTTTTCTACACACATGTATACGTGAGATACGTATCTTTTATAATTTTTATTTAATATGTATTTCTATGACATATATAGATATATAATTTCTACATTAAATAAAATTTTATTTATATTAGACAATATCACATACTTATAATAATATAAATCTAACATAAGAGATAGTAAATAAAAGTAAAGGAAGAAAAAAGTAAAGGAAGCAACTTTTTGTCATGACATCCCATATAGCACAGGAGCTTCAAGAAACGTTCTAAAGATATATCTATAGCTTAAAAATGTTTCCAAGACGTTCCTCAAATAAAGTGTGCTACACAGTGGTTTTGCTGAAGTGTCTAAAAATTTTAGATATAAATCTAAAAATATCTATGAAAATAATTATATAGGACATTCAGTAAGCATAATGAGCAAAGTTATAAAAAGTTTTGATATTCTATTCACCAGCTTGAGCGTCCTATATAAATATTCTGAAGATTCAACAAAATTATTTTCAGATCTGTATCTAGCTAAATTTTTAAATGCTTCGGTAAAACCGTTCTCTCAGGGTGTGTAATGAGGGATAATCATAATATCGTATACGATAATATCGAAATATGATAATATCGAAATAATGAAAAATCAAACAGTACTTTTTTAATTATTCGGCAGTAATTTCTCGCATACCGTATATATTCAACACAATGCAAATTGCACGCGAAGTAACTTGCGTAGCATGTGTCTTTCTTCAGCTTCTGTCTCTCTCCCTCTGATATATTGTAGCGCTAACAAATTGTATATCTGGCTTGACATCCTGGAGGGAGTATGTGGACGCAAGGTTGACACGGAGTTACAAGCTGCCGGACACAAATGGGCTTCGCTGGTGCGCCTGTCGTGTCTCCGCGAGAGAGTACACCCGGACGAAGCGCCGTTATGCACCCTCGGCGCATCGGGTCTATCTATTTAGCGGGTAGCGATGCGGCTTGAGTACCATATGTATGTATATGAGTCAATTAGCATACAAAACAGTCGCATTTACGTTGATATTAGATCCGCGACCGTTGCGTCCGGAGAGCGTCGCCGAGCGAGCGCGTGCTCGACGCTTTATTAAGCATATCTCTCAAAACCACCGATCGAACGACCGTCGCGTTGGCCCGTACCCCAAATCTTTTTCTTACGAATTCGTTTGTCGCAAATGAGATGCGCCTAGCAACTGCATCGTTACGCGAAACTACCGTCGTCAACTATTTCCGTGCTGCTACACTGTGATACGAGAAATATTATGCAAAGAGTTTTCTTAAAGTAGGAGAGTTAATTAGGTTTTAATTTTATATTTAATCAATATGAAGCACAAGATGGATTTTCATTTTTCTTCCTCATCAAAATTTGTTGATCTTTATAAATATATTTTGAATCTTACAGATTTATTATATTACAGATTATATAGAAATTAATCGAACATACATCTCAGTATGTTAAAGTTATTTCCATAATTTTGCGGAATGCAAAGTTAATGGTAAGTTGACGTTCCGGTAATTTCGCCGAGTAGATACGTGTGACGTAGATACGTGTAAAATTAGTGACCATTCCGTCGACGAGAATGACGGCTTTGAAATTCTTGTCCGAGTGACTTTCGTAGCTCGAGCGTGATCGACTGCTCGCAAACTTAGCTCATTATATTATGGGGATAACGAGGTAAACTAATTGTGCCGCCGATGCGAAACTTCTGAATCAAATTAAATCGGCGGAATCCATAATTTTCCGAAGGCGAACGACGGAGACAAAGTGGGGCGAGTTCTCGCGCGGACTCACAAACCTCGGCTGCGTCGTAATTGCAAATCGCGTTTCGCGCTGAGAATTGGCCACGGAAGACGATGACGTCCGCCGGCCGATAGCTGACAATGTAATAAATCTGATAATTGGAAGTCGTATTGCGTGGCGAAGCACGTACTAATTGGATAGCAAATGGATCCGTAGTATAGTCTGAGGAGAACAATGCGACGAGTGGCAGTCTGCGACGTGATCATTTCAAGGATATCGCACGTATACTGCAGCTCACAATTTTATTGATAGCTTTTATCGAAACGACCACACCCATGCGTCACGACGGGATTTGAATGACACTTAAAGCGATGATCCGACGTGCGCACTATCCAATTCTGCAAGCACGACCAAAGGCCGAGTTTATTCGTAACATTATCATCCGATGGAAAAGTGTCAACCGACACATTGGTAACTATCAGGTTGCGGGTCGACCAGCTTGTAACGTGATCTTCTAAAGGGGATGTACGATGATAAACGGACAGCTCGAAAAAGGCGCACCGCATGTACTAGATCGATTGAGTGATTCAGTAAACAATTGCGATAAAATCAAGCAGTCTATACAAACGGTAATGTATCCTGAATTACATGGATCGCAACTAAAAGCATAAAAGAATAAAATGACAAAAAAAAAAGAAAAAATAGAGAGTCTGAAAAAAGTCCATTCAACGATGATTGAATATTAGGAAACAACGTTGCGAATTCAACAGATTTATATCGGCGTTAAATTTTCAAGACAATTCTTGTTTTTATCAGAAAAATTTCATATTTTATATCCAATATCTTTTAAGAGTCGTAATGATACAAAGCATTATGGAAACTTTTTGCAAAAGGTTCGCATTTTAAATATTAACAACAAACAAGGTGTACAATATAGTTTGTCGATTAAGTTAATCTTGAAGAGAATACACGGCTCAATAGAGTCGGGAACTTTCCCGTTAACTTTCGTTCATATCCCACAGCAACGATCGATGATGCCGCTGTCGAAAGTAGCCGATAAGATATTCGCAGTCATGAAGAAGGCGATCCTCGGTTGCGCGGAAGAAAGGGAATCACGGCCGGGACATAATGGGTTATCGGCCTTCAACCAGCAGGGTGGAGTTCCAATCACTTAGCTAATCACGTCGGTGGTGGCCGACTGCCACTTGTATAGTCGCTCGACAGGATCTCAGCTCGTGCTGCTCGCCTCCGTTTATCGGACACGTCCCAACCTGATTTCTAAGGGTATGTATCGACGTCGCTAACTCGACTTAATGGCCCGCTCGCGCGCCCCTTTTGTATCCGTATGAAAGGTCGATGAAAAGTCACCACTCATCGTTGAAACGTAACGGGGTCACAGATTACGCCCTCCGACCTCACCGCGAGGTCTATCTAAACTTTCTCTGTGGATTTAACTTTGATAAGAAGTTAATAGTGGGTGCGTTTACTGACAGATATTTTAGTCCAAGAATAGGAATGTAAAGCAGGTGTAATCGATTTTTTGAAGAATGTCGGAGAGGGTACGAATCAACTCTATGAAATTGAATTCGCTTTTCAATTTCCAGTCAGTAAATCGTCTTGTCCAATGTCGTACTTGCAAAAGCGGAAAGATAAAAAAAAAAGGAACGACCCCGTTAAAATAACGAACGTGCCGTCGACAAAGCCAAGATAGAGCCGAGGCGAAATATTGTTCTCTTCTTTCGTGCCTACGTCGCGCTACGTATATGCACATGTGAATGCATCGCGTATATCATTTCGCGGACATATGATGCGATTGAATTGAAGTTACGACTGCGAGGGCGTCCTCCGTCGACGATAAAACGGTTCATGTGTCACTAAGCATTAAAAAATAGAAAAGACTGAGGATGGGGAAAGAATACATGTAAAAGAGCCGATAAAAATGATAGAGTACAAGAAAAATGTAACAGCGAGCAGCAAAAAGAGAGTCAGTTCCGAAGAAAAATGCAAAGTAAATACATGAAAAAAATCAAGAGAAAAAGAATCTGTATGAACACACACACACACACACACACACACACACACACACACACACACACACACACACACACACACACACACACACTGTGCGCGCGCGCAGAAAAGAAGAAAGACAAAATATATAATAATGTAAAAAATAGAAATAAAAATACATGGAAAAATGGGGCAAGTATTTTAGTATTATGTCGTATCTCATAAAAGTGATTTAAATGGATAAATTAGCGTACAGTTAAACAGTTAAAAAGAGATAGAGATTCAATAACAAGCGAATCAATACGTACGTGATCATAATATACAAGATGAAAATCGAATTAAGGCAACGAATCAGGCGTACTTTAACACAAAATGTAAAGAGATAAAGGCGGTAAATATATTGGAAAATGAGAAATACGATGGAGGATGGAGAGTATGCTGATTTTATTTTTAATAAGAGAGAAATGAAAATGCCAGCGCGCGAATCGGACGCGCGCGTTATCAGGTTGCATAATTATCAATGGGGACCGATGCATATTTCATGCCGCGGCGCGAGCTTTTACATTGCGCTGCGAACGGAATGAATGGACGTATACTGCACAGACAATGATAGCGGCACTCATAATTACCCCGCCGCAAGATCGGACTGCGCCGATGTAATAAATGTACGCGAGAGCGCAATAAACGTCGAGTGTGGATGACAAATTGTCAAACAATATCCGTGCCATCGAGCACAGTGATTAAGGACAGAACAACGATTAACCCTGTAACGAAGAGTTCAGCCCCTCCCCCTTCCCTTCTCGTCTTCCTGAGAAATCAAGAGTTCGTATACTCGGGCATAACATGAAGAAATCGTCGCCCCCGAAAAAACGCAATTTCTTGTGACCCGATGTAGGATTACAGGTTCTCGAGATACGAGAGGATGATATTACGTTTCTCGCGAAAGCACATATTTGAATCGTGTCTTTGAGACAATTTAATTTTGATAGTGACATTAGCGTTTTGCATGGATTAAACGAAGCCTATCGCGCTATTTTTTCATCATTGAATGATGACATTCTTTGCTTTGTAGGAATGGAATAACATATTCTTTTTATAGAATATCCTATTATTATACTTTTTTTTATCTTATTATTATACTTTTACAGAAAATTCAACTGTAAATTTGTTTCTATTTTTTCTTACTATGAGTAGATTTTTTTGAAGCTAAAAAATATTGTGCCTGGTTTTATTCGCGCTATTATAGGAATCGTGATTGCTATGTCTTATCTCAAATGTTATTTTTTTGTCCCCTGCACTCGGAAATTCGATTCGGTTCGTAGCGTCTTAACGCGAATCCGAAGGGTTTTCCATCGCTCAGGACGTGAGAAATTAATGAGAACGCGCGTGGCACAAATTCGACGGAAGACGGATTATTTGCGGGGCGCGCTATCGCGCCTCATGGCTCACCCTCGCAAAAGGTGTTTTCTTTGACGGCGCGAATCGATAACAAGGCCATTAACGGCGCGGAGCAATTTCACGCGGAGAAACGAAAGCGAAAAGAGAAGTTTAATATTTATCGCAGCGATAATGGATTTTATAACCCGCTTTGAAGAGAGGAAAAAGAGGTCGAGATGGAAAGAGAAAAGAGAGAAAGAGAGAGGCAGACAGGAAAATAGATTCGGATGGAAAGTATACTGGTATACCGTCTGCATTAGCTCGAAATGCTGGTATTGTTTCTGTAACATTTCCAAATCAATTATTTACAGACTCGTTAAGGACTATTGTTTTTCATTGTACTACGTCTAATCTTCTTTATTTTTCGCAAATAATTCTAGTCAAGCAAATGAGAATGCAATATCCGCATTAATTCTTGCACACATTTCAAATGAATGAATAAAATAAGTCAGTAGTTCATAAAGTTTACGCTATATATACTTTATTCTTAAAGAGAATAACGTTTTTTTTTATTATTTCATCGTATTATTTATATATAATTCTCTCTGATTCCATTTAAAATTTGAATAAATCGTAATCTTTGAAACATTCATAACTGACTACAAATTTACATTTCATTACATAAGATTCGATTCGAAAAACTAATTTTGCAGTCATTTCAAATCTTCGTGAATTATCTTCTGCATTCATTTTCCTCGAGAAGAAACCAGATAGACGTCTGTGATGTGTGTGTGTGAATATATATGTGGCTCGACAGTCACGCGATGCTCACCCCATGTTCCATTCACTGATGTGCTTTCATTCACCGACTGTGGGAAATGTCATACGAAAGAGAGTGAATACGTCGCGACGAATTCGTTTACTTAATTGCCAAAAAGAGCACGAATTAATCAATCGTTTTGATAATTGATCACAATCTCTCTTATCGCGAGATATGACCGTGACATCTAATTCTTTCGTCCTTACATCAACCATATTTAACGAACATAGCGTGCCGAGTAACTCTCGCGTCATGTAATATACACGCGACGCACTATAATTACGGACGATTTACATCAGATTTTAATTCGATACAGCAGGCCACTGCAAACGCGTTGAAAATGCGATTCTAATCGGTTGATAATGGGGCGATGTATACACGGATCTTTAATTACTTGCTATAAATAGATGAATAGTTTACTCGTCTAAAGGAAAGCAGAAAGTATCTGATAAATATGCGCTAGTAACCATTTTGTGAGAGACTTTGTAACAAAAATGAGAGAGTAATAAAAAAAAAAAACAAATAACATAATTGTGAATCAAAAGTTTACTTTGTGTAGATAAAACAGCTTTTAGTTGATTACAAATCTATACAGAAAATGTTCAAAGAGATTATCATAGCTTTTCAATTGAATTTAATATTAAAATCTATCTAATAATTGAAATCTATTTAAAATAATTGTAATAATAATTTTTTGTTCGTTTTAAACATAGAGTAAACTATATATATTTCGCTTTTAAAACATCTATTCGTGACATGAAAGAATATATAGAAAAAATTAGTATTCGAGTAAAAAGAAAAATCTCGCAAAATCTAGCAAAAAGATAATTTTCACATGCTGACTCATTTTGTTCATCAAAAGCTGGATTTAATGTTCGAGAAGTACGATCCTCAAATGTTTAGGTGCTCTTTTATGACGATCGCGCGAGTGCACAGTTCACGGCTTTAAATTTTTTAACGCCACGATCGCATGTTTTCAGTCCAGATTACTTCTGAAAAAATAAAGCTAATCTTAAAAGCTCCACGAATCATCGACCAACATTAAAACGAAGATCTCCCGTTGCCGTAGCTTTTTTTTTATACGAACGTCGTCGATATACACGCTACGAATATTTCGCTATTCGTAAAATGCAATCGTTGCAGAATGCTGTACTTTGCTTTCACTTACGTTGCATCAAAGTAATTCCTCTTGATATTGCAAAATATTATTAAACTAACGAAAATAATTGGTTTAAATTTCGAGAAATTTATTTTACTAATTTTATAATGCTCTTTTATACAATTTTTGGAATTTATTATCTTTAAATATATCAAATTTTAATAAATTGTTATATTTTAAGTAAATACGCATTTATAATGACAATTATTCAATATTAATGAGATAAGAAATTTGACACGGAGATAAAGTTTTTTGCTTTCGAAAGTCAGGATAAATAGTATGAAGAGACGATCGATATACTGGAATGCGAAGCACGAGCAAAAAAGTTCAGAAATATTACAGCCAAGAATAATGCACCAATATTAGTATTGATGCTGATGATCATATGATATTTAATTATAGACAAGAAAAACTTGTTAAAAGTGATTATCGTTATTTGCTCTCATATCCTGCGATTAATAATGTGGAATAAATTTTTAACCTTCATCACACCGCGCGTTTTTTATAAAATACAGAAAAGCATTACGCAACGATATTGTAAATATAACGTTGCGGTAATGCTATTTTAGTCAATATGTGCAACATACATTTGTGCGAAAAGATTAAAGCTCTCGAAGTAGATTACGCAAGACTGCGTAACGAATATAACATAATGCAAGGTGTGTATACATGTATAACTAGAGTAAAAAGAACAATTGCCAAGGGCTAATATCCATACGAAGGGCGATAAATGTCGCCCAACATCGTAATAGCTAGACGCGATGCAATCGTGCCAACAAACTCGGCCGTGACGACGACCCTTAGGACCGTCCTTCGCTCGGCTGTGGAAAAGAGAGGGTAGGAGTGCCACGCGAGAAGGATGGAGACAGAAAAGGGAGGATCTGGGAAGAAAATTCAAAACGTGCGTGCGCCATAGCAGACGAGACGCACGCAGGTATGAAGAATGAAAGAAAAAGAGGGCGGGGAAACGACGAGAGCATGGGAGGGAGGAAGGGAGGGAGAGAGGGAGGGAGAGGTTTGTTTCATGTCGACGAGCGGAGGAAAGGAAGAAATGGGTCACATTAAAGGTTCATTAGGGCACGGCGGCTGGTATCTGACCCAAATTCATATTTTCCATAGTGACGGGCGTGGGACGATAGAGGGGAGCGGTAGGGTGTGTGTGGGTGGTCGGTTTGCTTGAGCACGTCGGGGGTGGGTGGTTGGCGCGGTGCAGCGGGGCTGGGCCGAGGGTGAGCGGGCGAAAGTGGTGGTGCGCGTCCGTGTGTACGTGTGCACAAGTGTGCGCGCGCGTGGAATGGGTGGGTATTCGGGTGGATAGGACAGGGTTGGTGCGTTCCTGCCACGAAGGGTCGTGGTACGCTGGTACGCAGGCGTGCGGGGCGCCGGCGTCTCCCCCCCCTCCTTTTTACCCTCTCACCCCCTACCCCTATGTAGCACGGAGCTCGCATGTTCGGGCGGGGAAGCGTCGCGACGCCTGCCGTCGGCTGCACAGTGCGGGCCCGGACGCCCACCAAGTAGTACGTTCACGTTCTGATCGGACCGTCGGATCTTACTGTCGTCATTCTCTCTCTCTCTCTCTCTCTCTCTCTCTCTCTCTCTCTCTCTCTCTCCCCCTCTTCCTCTCTTTCTCTCCCTTTTCCTCTCTTTCTTTTCCTTTCCTTCTCTTTCTCATTACTTCTCTTTTCTTTCTCTATCGATGCACTCTCTTCCTGTCTTTTCTTCACATCCTTATTTTCTTTTCCCATGAATACATTCATCCTCGTGCGCACATACACACACGTTCACACATCAGTCACGCATACACATCCTACAATTCTTCGAGCAATGCCGCAGATGCGGCAGAGTGCGGCTGCAAGGAGTCGTAGTCAGCGTGGAAGGCAACATCCGCGACGGACCCTCGACAGGGATGAAGCGTGTCCTCAATAGACCGCTACGGTACCAGTAATCACGGCCACCACTCGGCGCGTGGTCAGACGCGACGGGTCACCGCGCGCCGCAGTAGAAACGTCACGCGACAATAGAAACGCTGCTGGATACAGCCGAGCACATCACTAGGAGAAACGGCGACGTCAAGTCAGACGTACCGCAAGGAAGACTGCAGCAGGCAGTCAGGATGCGTATCACGCTAATCACGAAATCAGACGGTTTACTATCACATATTGTGCATTAACGAAACAACGTGTGTGTTTCCAACGAAGATTGCAACAATACCCGATCAAAATATTCGTAATTACCTTTTCGACATGTCTCAAGAACAGCACATTTGTTTACGCGCAACTGATAATAACGTTATAGTTCTCCAAAGAGAGACGAACAACAACGTATAGAATTGACGTAAATGGAAAACGTCAAACATCGAACGTTGAAGATTGCCATAGCTCGGTGCGTTTTGAGGCGTTTATTAAAGGGGCGCGATCGTTACAAACCGTGATCGTTTGATAACGAATGTGATCTCGAAATGAATCTCGAACTGTCTCTCGGTAAAAGGTACGTCCTTTCCATGGATACAGTCAATGATGGATTGACAGGAATAGCACGACTCGCGGCGTGAAGACTCATCGGACACGGAGACCGAAATGTCCATTGTCGGTCTAATAATAGCGGCGTGTTGAAGAGGTATTGGCCGGCCTTCGAGGGCGCGTCGACTTTAAAACACGCGGATGCTCATATGATGCCCGACGGATATGCGCTTTTTCCCTTTTCTCGCAATAAAATCTGAAATTACGATAATAATCTCAACTATGAACGCATCCAACTATTTCTTCAAGCATGACGCCTACGTGTTTGATGCAGTAACTCGAGTCAAGGTTAAAAAGCGTCGGAAACTATTTCTGACGCTCAAAGAGCTTGAGCTCGCGTTCGTTGGATATTAGCCTTACGATAGGAAGTTTGAAACCGTGTTGAAGTTAACAACGCGACGGAGATTCTCGTTCAAACTCTGTCTCTCGACTTTACAACTGTGCGCAGAAATGAAATTTGATGCCTATCGTTTGCAATCAGATACGTCCTCAACTTATATCTTCTCTATTTTGTCATATTTAGAAGAAATACGCTTTTTGTATTATATAAACAGTTAATATTGAAATTTCGAAATCGTAAATCAATTAGGCAGAATATGAGGCAAAGTATAAAATTTTTTATTGAATTTCTTCGGTAAAATCATCCGTTTAAGTGGTTCAACAAATCGCGACTGCAGAATATTCCGAGCACAAACAAAATTACTCATCCGGTTGTGCTCTCTTCGTCACCGTCCGCTTTTACACCCGGCCGAGCAAGCGTCTCTGAATTATGAATCTCAAACGGCCTGCTGCACTTTACTGCAAGTCTAATTTAAAACTCAACTTCATTAGCGGCTTAAACTTTTCTTGTTAGAGCAGAAATTAAAAGAGGGAAGATAAATTCTTCGATTTTCAACTTTGACCGTCATTTCTTCGATACTCGATGCGAATTGGCCAAGGCTGTTCCCAGTTGAGAAACGTTAAAAATTCATCGTTGTTTTCGATCGTTCCCTCGTTATTTATTGAGAAATCTTTCGAGAGATAGCTCCAATTTTATTTTTATATAAGCGGTTCTCATTGCAGGTAAAATAATCATCTGCTTTTGACACTTTTTCACGATATCATTACAATATATTTTCGAAAAATAGAAGTTACTAACAATAAATGACTCGATGAGTATCTTGGAAATCGAAGATGATGAACGAGCGTTAGAATTAACGCAACGTTCTGAGATCGCGTCTAATTTTAGATTGCTTATTTTTGCGCGTTCCTACCGTCCGTGTATAATGTCGCGCTATCCAAATAGAAATTCTTTTCGCGGCAAGTCAAGCCTTGAAAAACTGTTCTTTTCGCCTCTTTCTTCGCCAAACGGAACCTTGACTATGGAACGATATCAGACTCGATTATTATCGACACGAGGCAAGAAAATGGATAAAAGTGAAACGGTAAAAGCGGACTGACGAATGGACTAAAAGTTGAATGGAACTTAAAATACGGTATTCGATATCGAGCCGTTACCTATCGACATTTACCCACATATGCATATTGCGCTACGGAATATTGCATGAGAATTCGCTGGATATGAGCCTTTTCGCTTGAAAGTTTGTCAGTTTCGCGTATCGAGTATCTAGAATATTAACGTTACGTTAATCAACTTCTATTAATTCGTGAGCTATTTTAATCGTTAGCGTAATTAGCGTCTTGTAACTCTTTGAATAGCAACGTTTTCGAAGCGACTAAGCTATAATAATTATAACCATAATTAGACAATATGCAGATCGATTATTGCCACAAGCACGTGCGGATTTTGAGATTAAAAATTGTCGCAGAATTCGCGACAAAGAAAATAGTAATTAAACATGAACTTGTGATTGCCTTTTTTCGATTTACGGTAATCTTATGAGAAAATAATAATTTTACGAGAAGACTTGTTCCGGATATAGGTCGGTAGATCTTCCATCGCCGCCCCTCCTTTGTCTATCTTTTCTCTCTGTCTTTCTCTCTCGCTCTCTCTCTCTCTCTCTTCTCTCTCTCTCTCTCTCGCTCTCTCTCCCCTTTCTGCTCATATACAACTCACGCACATCCGCGCACACATAATACACGCAGTAGTCGCGATTCGCCGTCGTAGACGAAAATATCGTCGACAAAGCGAGGAACGAAGCAGAGTGCCGCAGAACCATCCAACGAAACTGGGAACTTCAGCGATCGTCTAATATCTCTTGTGATTCATCAAGATGATTTTTACATTGTTGCCTGGATCCGCCCTCAACTCTCTGAAGGACAACGATCAACATAAGATGCGAGGAAATATTGTTGCGTTTATCTTACTGACGGTACAAAGTTTCTTCACGATGACGACGATCTTGCTATCGACATTCTTTGTACCCGATCTATAAATCCAAGGAGATCCTATTTTATTCGATTCGTGGAGTGAAATATATACGAAGCTAGGTGCGCCCTGGCATAAAACGTTGCGCGTTGCATAATTTTTCTAAAAATACGCGAAAACGGGACGTACGCGAGAGGATCGCGCGAGCGTCTGAAATACTCGCGTCGCGACAACGATACTCAGCGCCGGCTCGCGTAATCACCAATGGTGCAGTGCTATGTTCAATAATTCAGCGACGATATGATGGTCGATTGTGAATGGTGAATATTATCTCGTTATAAATGGTGTCGCGAGAAGTTTCATATACGAAAGAAGAAGAACGCGGAGCGTTCATATACATGAATGTGTAGTGCCTATTTCGAGTGAGAAACCCCGCTTGCCGTTTTTGCATCGGAAACCGATTCAACCAGAGTCCAGGGCGATCGGGAAGCCCAGAGGATCGGTATCAAGGTATGAGCTCGAGATCAATGGACGTCTCGTTTATGAGGTGTATCGCATTGCCATATTTGACGTTGGTCGAGCGAAGACATTTTATCGAGACCCTCGACTCTTCTTTCATTCGCGACGATCGCGCAGAATCCTTTCCTCCTTATGTCTCGCACCCTCTGTTCGATTTCGCTTCATTCGCCGCCGATTTCGTTTCCATGGTATTGCCATAATCGGTTCGAAATTCGCTGCTCTCGACGAAGCGCGCGACGGCCACGGACGAGCGGAGCTAGCGACAAGACTTCGTGCATGGTCGCGAGATATATTTAAACGCACGCGTCTCGTGTTACTCGCGCATCATGCCGGGCCTAGAATAGTTATTCGTATGCGCGCGCGCGCGCACACGCGTCATTCCCTCGATGCCATCTCGACGCAATAACCGCGCGATCGTCGATGTCAGGAATCCATTCCGTTCCATACGAGATGAATCCTTTTTTCAGAACATGTTTTGTCGCGAATCATCTTGCATATTCGACGCGTCGAAAAAGATTTTTTTCATTTTCTTATAATTCTACACTGATTCTTCACGCGAGATTCCGTTAAACCCACTTGACCTGGTATCGGCAGATTCCAGAAATGGCTGTACTCGAGGACGGAAGGTGTAGAACGACAGCGAGGATAGCTCGATGGCTCGAGTGAGGGTCCATTGTTGCCGTCTTAATGTCCCGCTTCCTGCCAATAACTTTCCCTCGGTCTGTCGCCGCGCACAATGATACCCTTAATGGCCGCCCGGAAGATACCGGCGCGACTTAAAGACACGATCCTAGTTTCTCCTTTCCGCAACAAACATGTACGATGATACTACTGTTACGATCCGTTTTAATCCATGTGTTCGAGATAACTTTGATTCATTGATATTGATATTTATGTAATTTTTGAAAGTTTCACTTTACTTGAATTCCCTTCTTTGTTTTATTGTCTGATGTATAATTTCCAAGAAACTCGAAAAATAAAAAAATAACGAAACGATACTTCTTCAAGTGGTCGTTGTGCGTTTTTTTCCTATTTGGTCGATTGCCGGCCAGTCTGTCGATCCCAAACATCGACAGTCTATCGTAATGTCGGGTAAAATCGGAAGTAAAGGTCAGCAATTAGCCACAATATAACGCGACACGCTGGTATCGGCTATATTACGGTTCGGGAGGCATAAAATGTCACGAGCAGAATCAGAGGCGCCGATTCTGCGTTCGACATTCACGGCTGGACGAGCACATAGAGTACAGAACGCGAAGTCGCGCGGATTCCGCGACTCGCTCGAGGAAGCTACGCGAACCATCAAGAGAGAAGATGGACGCAAGCGAGCCCCATGTAATGTTAAGCTTAGCTGGTTGAACACGGGTCAAATATATCGCCAATTGACGCATTTGGTCCCCTTCAACCAGCTGTAGTTGACATTAGACATCATCCCCGAGAGATCGCCGACACGACATATGATCGCCGCCGCGGTTCATCCAGTTAGTGACAGTGAGAATAAAGTGACAGTTTTCAACCATCCGAATAACTTGGACAATATTACGGGACCCTAGTAATAATGTATAGATTTTTAAAACAATTAAAGTGGCGTTATGTAAATTGAACTGTGTGCGATTTTTACGTATATTCTAGTAGCACGTGGAAGCGTACTAGTTCACACGTGGCATGGAAACAAGATCTATAAGTTGGTAGTAAACGCTCGTCATTGATACGTAGGCAGGCAATAAAATGCTATTTTAGCGTGCTGTATATATGGCGAGATTGAGATTATTGGCAGACGTCGAAACATTTATGGACAGGCAAGAATATCAAATCAATTGACGTTTTGACAAAAAGATGTTTTCCATGCAGAACATATAACATAAGGAATATCAGTGGAATTCTAAAATATTGGTCCATTGAGTTCTACTTTGAGACTTCGATTGTACTCGTGCTTTTTATCGCTCTATAGAGTAAACAAGTTTAATTAATTTTAAATTCCTTGTAGAGTGCCGAATGAATGAAAGAATGAAAGAAAAGAAAAGTTATAGATATTTGCGATATTAGTGAAATGATATAATAATTATAAGAAGCGTTAAACATAAATGTAAATTAAGATTTATATTTAAGCCTGGGGATTCTGTACAGAATCAATTTGAATTGATGAGTGAATGACGTATTTCCCGATTTGATTTGAACTTGCTACAGCGACAACATTCTGCGTACATTTTACAGACATTGATAGGATTCGTTGGAACGATACTTTCCCATGAGCTTTAAAAGCTCCCTGAGTCACAGCGTTTGTTCAAAATTTACTGCAGCGGCGTAGTTTCGCGCGATAACTGCCGCCTATATAAAAGTTAAGTCTACGAATAACGGCTAGTATATAAACGATCTTACGACTCTCCGGGTACTTATATCCGACAGAATCGCCTCACTAAATCCGGATTTCGTCATTAAATCCCCTTTTGTGGCTGATACTGGAAACTATAGCCGGCTGTTCCTACTACGAACGATCTCGTAGTATGCACTCGTAGTTGCAACAAATTGCTATTACGACGTGTGATATACGCGCAAACATAATAAATCAACAAATTCAAAACTAATTTGAAAATGCAAAAATTAATGAGAAAGAGAATGAGGGAAGAAATAATAAAAATCTATTATATGTATTATATTATTTAAGGATGTTGGTATATATTGATCATATAGTACCTGCAAAGTGAATTAAATTTGGAAATATGTTTAATATTTACATTTCAAATAAACTATATACATATGAAAGTTATGTGAATGAGATTATATTTTTATTTAATAACATATTTTTATAATTTATTCGATCTACTTGTTATTAAAAATTGAATTGTTTTTTTATTAAGAAAATTAGCATTAAGAAAAATCTTAATATTTTCGTATAAGTACTTTAAATGTTCAAGATGATTCATAATGATTTAGACAAAGTTTCGTTGTAATTGTATGTTTAGTTCTTCTGTAAATAAATAAATAAATAAATAAAATAATTTTGTTTACAGAACAACTAATCTCTGCATTGCAATGAAACTTTATATTATATTACGAATCATTTTTAATATATATTTAAAATACTTAAATAAAAAAAATTCACATTTTTTTTCATTATTTCTTAATATTAAAGCATATATCTACTTCTTATTGTGAAATAATTTTTTCCATATAGAAAATCTCCGCTAAATTTTTTCTATTACTTTCAAATGCAAAATAAAACACTCTGTAATTTTTTCATAATCTTGAATGTTTTCAAAATATGTTCAATCCTTAATTTCCGAGAAGAAATTGTTTGAAACTCATGGAAAATAATTTTAATATAAAATGTTAATACAAAATGGTCTTAAACAAATGATGATGAATTAATCGACGTAA
>NW_017259255.1:246829-249350 GCF_001594045.1 Atta colombica | reverse complement strand
ATATATATATATATATATATATAAGTTGTTAAAATGTGTGCATATTTTTTGTCGTTTTGCGTTTTTATGGAATTTGTAAAAAATAAATGTCAAATACACATTTTCAATAGATATTTGGACTCGATATATTTGACAGATATATATATAATATTACGCATAAAAATTTTGAAATAAAAAAATTTTTTATACAAAACAGTCTTCCTAGTTATTAATCATCGCTCTTAAGAATTTTACATCAATTTAGATAATGAATAAATTAACAAAAGATAATTTTGAAATTTAAATAGAATTACAGTAAAAGGGAATAAAAACGAACACGGAGATACTAAAAGGGTAAAACGCGGAATGGCATGGCGAATGCAACGAAAAAAAAATACAAGGAGCATCGTCGTCGGTAGGAGACAAGCGCAATTATTTTTTAATTATTCCTCGCAACAACAATTACGCTTCTAATTATTCCGACGTTTATTAGACTTAATTGTATAAATTTGCGGCACTTCAGGCGTCGAATGAGGACCTTTCGCCGTATTATATAGTCGCTGGCTTCGTACGGTTGTCGAATACTTTTTTAGTAATTGTGTTATGCGACAAACAAGGAAGGACATTAACGAGCCTCTTCGTGTATAATGAATCTTGTATATCCATTGCTTTATAAGCGATGGATATATAAACCTTACCTTAAACAGTTCTTATAACAAAAACAGAACTAATTTTATTACAATTTACGATATATTCAGCTTTTGCGAATAACAATTATTAATTGTGTTTAATGTCAAACAACAAATGAAAGTCAATATTGGAAATTCAATAATATAAAGTGGCACGATTGAACGTTTCGTCTATTTAAAAAATTTCTTTTTTGCGTTTCATCACCAAGATGGAATAATTGAAGAATTTAAGTGGTACCTTGCGTCACAGAGGAACAAAAAGAGGGCAAGTGGAGCACCAATATTCTAATCCGTATACGGCAATGATAACGATGATAACAACGATGTCAGTGACAGCCGGTTGGTTGCCGGTTGGTTGTATACTCGACCTAAATATGTTTTAATTAAATTCCACTCTGATATAGATACGTTTCATTAGTACGACAGACTAATAAAGGCTAATTATTGATGCGCATGTACTTTTAAAAAATCTCGGACAGCAGAGATTCAGTTTCCGGATAAAATCGCGATGGCTCACTATTTCGATTTGATATTCATCGACAAAAGTGATAACGCATTTATATATATATTCGATAATCCTAACGCACCGAGAGATATCGTCTATGGAATAGTAAATGATAGCGAAGCGATTAATCTTTCTTTCCATTTTCCTTCTCGCGGAATATTTGCTAATGCGGTGTAATCGCGCTTAATGGCATTTATTCAGGAAAAGTTGGCAGATATTTTAAATTTGAATATAGATCCCAAGATTATTTCTCTATATTAAAAATATATAGAGAAGCTCAATTCACAAATCGAGAAATGAGACTAATGTATGTCAAACAACATATAGAATAGAGGTCAGATAAATGCGGATAGCAGATAGAAATATATCCGACATATATATTCGATTATTACACGTTTCTTAATTAGATCATTATCAATCCGCAGAAATTATTCTAGAATATAAATTTAATTACGTCACGTAATGAGAACATAAAAACGAATAATTTAAACAATCTAATTTTAAGAGACTCTTGAAGAAAGTAAACAAAGTACAACAAACTTAGGAAACTTGGAAGCGTAACAAAATTACTTATCTTTCAATGTTCAAAAACAAAAAAGATGCGCTAAAAGACAGGAGACGCTGAAAACGTAAAAGGCTGTGCAAGATTTCTCAGCTGCGTATTATTCGGTCCACACATTTCCAATGATCAATTTAAATTTCTTTCTCGTTAACCACTCACAAGCATAGTTTCTTTCTTTCTCTCTTCTTCTACATTCTCTCTCAAAACGAGTCCAAAGCCGCGAGAGCAAAGTTGGATTAACGCGTCAAAAGGATTCATCTGCGTCCGCAGCCACCGCACGAAGCAGTGGCGAAGAAAAAAGAGGGGAAGACGGAGGATGGCGCCGAGCTCTCAGGCGCAAATTAGTTTGAGTGCATTTCAAGAGACCGCAAAGTAGGGATCTCTAAGTAATGTAATCTCGTCCGCGGTGATGTCGCCCGCCGTGTCGGTGGCGAAAGCGAAGCCGGCGGTGCCAGTACGGTGGTAGATGGGGATGATATAGGTACCGCCGTCGGCGTTGTCCCAGTTTTCTCGCGGCTACCGGAATTAGAAGAGCCCTTGTTGCACACGCATTATGAGTTACATAGGACACATCTCCCGATCCTACAACAAAATGCGCTTTTTTTCCTCGAATTTTTTCGAGGTTCCTGTCTGGATGCGAAAATTGATTTCTTTGCCTTCTTTGCCTTTTTTCGAATTTAGGAAGTGTAATTAGATTGTTTTAGTAAATTTTTTCATTTCGGAGAATTAGAAAATACATATTATCCGGTTATTTTTAGAATTATTATTATAAATATATAGAATTAT
>NW_017259255.1:244003-246696 GCF_001594045.1 Atta colombica | reverse complement strand
TATATATATATATATAGAATTATTGAGACATGTCTTTCCATTAAAACTGACTCCGATTTGACTGACAATGAGATCAATCCCAGCATATTCTTCGTTGAAATACGAAATATGATATTCGATATTGATACTATTGTCTCGTTATTTCAAATAGCTCTCGTAAAGATACTTAACAGTTCTGACTTTCTTGTCATGTAATGTCATGATTTGTTGTTTCTTTATATTTGAGTAATGAGCGGAATTGTACATAATAATTTACAATAAAATTGACTTCCTTTTTATCATTTTTATCATTTTTTATCATTTTTACATTTGTATTTTTGTAATTTTCTGTTTCGCACAATCATTCGTATCTATTTTAATAAAACAATCTATGTAAAGCAGCTATTATAAATATAATTATTGTGATGCTTATTAGTAAAAAATTATTAAATTGCTTGGTATTACTATTCTGGTTCTACTCGCGATTGCGTTTCAATACCAAAGAAGATTTCGGCGCGTAGTTTGCAGAATCAGATATGTATATAAATCCACACAGAAATACGTAAGCATTAAAATTCGCTTTAACCGAATATAGGATTTCTTTTGTTTAATTAGGTATACGAGGTCCGTCTCAAAAGAAATCCTACTTCTGCACGTATCTTTGTTCCTATCCCCCTTCTCCTCTCTCTCTCTCTCTCTCTCTCTCTCTCTCTCTCTCTCTCTCTCTCTCTCGTTGAAAATAGATATTCAGTATTTAGGAGGAACTTTTGAGGAGTACGCTTATCTCAAGCAACGATCCAACAGCTGTTCAGTCGGCAATGATACGCAGTTATGTGAACATCGAAAACTCCTAATATCGTATTCAATTTTATTTATGTTTATTCATTTCATTTGATTCAAAATTTTTTCAATTTAAGAAATAACCAGAAATCACACGAGGTTATATTTGGATTACGGATTAGCAAAGTTCGATAAAACGTGCCGTGTTAGTAAAAAAATTCTGAATCACACAAGTGAGATGAATAAAGTAAGTGTGTGAATAAGCAATGAGTGCATTCATCCAACAGTTGAGTGAGCACTCGCTGTTATTGGTGTATTCTTTTAGATCATCCAATCAGAATTTCAGAAGATTTAGAAAAATGCATCAATAGTAGAGTACACTCAACTGTTGAGTCTGTTGAACGCAGTTAATCTATCGCTCGGAATTTTCGACGCTTACAACTGTACCGTTGCTGACTGAACAGCTATTGAGTCATGCCGTTTGGGAAGAATACTTCCCAAGATCTAAATACTGAATGCCTATTTTTTAGAGAAGATGTACAATAGAGAAGATGTATAATAGAAATAATGTAGAGAAGAAAGACAAAAATATACGCAAAAACCGGACTTTTGGAACAGATCTGTATTATATATATATATATAGAGAGAGAGAGAGAGAGAGTGACTTGCATTAATATTCGGACAGCATGATATTTTAGAAATTATTACCTTTTAAACATAATTTTTGTTGGAGTAAGAAATTTACTTTTGTTTTAAACTGAAAAATTCATTATAGTTATTATAAATATAAATTTTATTTCTATAATTACGTTTATATAATACAGTTTCGAATATATTAAACTATAGACAGAATTTTGATAGACTTAATTCTAGTATCGCAAAAATATCCAGATACTTAACAAGATATAATAATATAAATATATATAGATGAAATGATAATTTTAATACTTTGTTGGACCTTAACCTTTTTGTTTAATAACAAAGTTAGTGCTGCAAAATTTAGACATATTAGAAATAATTTTTGTTAAATAATCTGGTGTAACGCGCGTCTATTCCTCTTTTAATCGTAATTTTAGTTCTTCTTTTGATCTTGTAGACGTAATCCGAATATTACGATTTAATAAAATCCATAAATTTTCTATGGGATTTGAATCTGATGACTGTAGTGGAGGATGTAATACTTTTGGACAGTTGTATAATAAATATTCTTGCACTATTCGCGATTTATGTTTTGGATCATTGTCTTGATAAAATTTGAAACTACTTCATATATTCATATTATTAGCATTTTTTATTAAATTGTCTTTTAGAATACTTAAATATTTATTTTTATCCAAAATTCCGTCAATGAAAACTAATTCATCCACTCCTTTACTTGAAATACAACTCCAAACCATTAAACTTCCACCGCTGTATTATAATTGGCTTCAAATTTTTCAGTTTGAATTCTTCGTTTGCTTTTCATATCATTTTCCGTCCGTCAGATCCAAAAATGTTAAATTTGCTCTCATCAGCGAATATCATTCCATCATATTTGTTATTTAGAAATAAATTCCTTGACGAAAATCTTTTCTTCTGATTCGCTTCATTTATGAATTTCCAATGATTAAAAAACTATAAATTTCTTAATCCTATAAAAACTATAAAATATTTCAGAAATAATAGTTTCTCTATTATTATGATGTCCGAATATTAATGCGAGTTACTGTATATATATATATTTTTTTTTTAAATAAATTAATGATATTCCAATACATAAATGCTATTACTGAAAGAAAAAATTGACTGCTGTAACAAATTAGATGATAAAATACGAAAGGGGAAACCGGGGCAAGTTGTACAATTTTTGATTAGCAATTTTTTTTTACTAATGTAAATTTTAAATTAATGAATATTTATGCATTGGTTCAAATATATCTCAACTAAATAGTTAA
>NW_017259255.1:241323-243903 GCF_001594045.1 Atta colombica | reverse complement strand
TTTGGAAAGTAATGATAAATTTTTCGCATGGGGATAGAATGGACTAAACTGAGAAGAAAAGTTCTCTATCATTTTACGATTTTAGCAATAGTTAATAAGATATTAATTGCTAAAAATTGCCTAAAATTGATCTTCAATAATTTTTCATTCAAATACTATCAACTTTACAGAAAAACTGTAAAAGACAAAAATTGTTTATTTTTTTTTCATAAAGTTCTGAAAATTTTTTCAAAATTTTTTCGGAATTTTTTAGTACCGTATTTTCTCATGATGGTAAAAATAAAAAAATGCAGTCTTAAAAAGTTAATAAAAATTCTGAAAAAATTCTTAGAGTTTTATGAAAAGAAAATAAACAATTTTTGTCTCTTGTAATTTTTCTGTAAAATTGATAGTATTTGAGTAAAAAAATATTAAAAATCAATTTTCGACAATTTTTAACAATTAATATCTTAACTATTGTTAAAATTAATATCTTAACTATTGTAAAATGATAGAGGACTTTTCTTCTCAGTTTAATTCATTCTGTCTCTATGTGAAAGATTTATCATTATTTTTTAAACAGCAAATTCAAGATTACAATAAAATCAAATATGAAATAAGTTCACAAGGAATATTTATTTTAGGATGTAAAATTTACAAAATTATATTATTATTATAAATTTTTTCTTGAATTAGTATTAAAATTAACGTAAAATCATAAAATTAATATTATACGCATTTGCTGCTTTTCTCAGTCGCATATGTTTCTACATTTACAGATCCTCTGTTTGTCTTTGTTTTAAGATTTTTTTAAGATTATTCCACAAATTTTTATAATAATTAGACTCAATATGATAGAAAAAATGAACCTGATTCTGAGCTGTCTTTAATTTAGTTCACATATGCGGATATGTTTACGTCCTATCTGTGAGTATAACGTAAATTTTTGAAAACATTAACGTTATTAACTGATCTATACATGTGAAAGTGAATGAACACAAAATATAGCGCTGTCTTCAAACATGGAGACAAAGTTGGCAATCTATTTATAGAAATTTGTGCATCATTTTGTAGAAGAAAAAAAAATGTTCTCAATGAGGTAAGTTGTACAAAAATTCATAAAAATGTGCTGCTATGGCAATGAAAAAAACTAAGTGTAACAACTTACTCCGGTCTCTCTCATAGCATTTTTAATTGGTTGCAACATCCAATTTTTGATTGCATTAGCCTATTTGTAACAGTATAGGATTTTGATAGGCTAATGCAATCAAAAATTGGCTGCTGCAAATTAAAAATGCCAATTAAAAATGCTATGCTATAGCCAATCATTTCTTTCAATGTAGAGATGAATAGTTTGTGCTGCATAGATTATAAAGATCTTCATACAACAATATCTGTATTGAAACGAACGATTAACATTATGTATAACACAGTGTGAATCATATTATGTGACAAATTAGTAATTTCTAGTCTAAATAGTATGCACATGCAAGCGAAAAATTATGCGTGTTGGTACGTGTTATTGGCATAATATATGGAGGACTATTAATTTATAATATATATATTGTAATCAACTGACCAATTAATATTCTCTCTGTTAGATAAATTTCTGTACCGATCACAACTCGCAGCTTGATCGCGCTGCGAGTTGCGATCGATACAGAATTATTCGATTACATTTTGTAGAATACTTAATTGATTATTTCATTCTGAACTTGAATTGTCTTCAATTATATTTCATGTTCAAGATGCAAGATTATTAAAAAAATATACGACCGAACTTTGAATGATTGAATTCCTAATTTCTAATTAGGAATTTCGAGATACATAGTTCTTTAATCAGGATTTCAATAAAATATTATAATAGAGTTTTTTATACTTGTGGTTTCGATCAACATCAAATCATTGTATAATCAAATATGATGTAACTTTAAGCTACAATATTTAAAACGTAAAAAAAGAGATATTAATTATGTTCGTTAATTGGATGCCCCTAGAATACGCAATGAAGGAATCTACTTGATAGAATTTATATATTAGAATGAATGATAAATTTCTTTAATTATAATTAATTTAAATTAATAAACTGGTATAATAAACAAGATTTTTTGGCAGTACAATAGCGCATTATCTTTTAGCAACTGTAATGATAGATATACTTTCCATTTGTAAAATAACATGTAAATAAAAAAAAATTTCAAGGAGAGTTGCAGGTATCTTTTAAATAATAATTATAATTTAGAATAATCTGAGACTTTTGAAGTGATACAATAAATAACATATTATAATGAAGTCATATTATAATTAAGCAATTGTTGAAGTAAGTCTTTAATATTTTGTTCTTAAATAATTATAATTAAGAACTAGAATCGTTTAACAAATAAAAATTATATATTTCATAAAGATTTGATTTTTAACTAGGTTATAATAAAATGTTTCGCCAGTAAATTAGTATCGACATACTTGGTCGATGCAAAGCACGATTGTTAGTTTAGGAAATAACCCGATAATGGGACAAATCAAATGCAGACAATTTATGCTTGGTCGATAAATGCCCTAGGTGTTCGCAGCTGTGGCTGATCACTATGTCAATACGAACAA
>NW_017259255.1:233749-241223 GCF_001594045.1 Atta colombica | reverse complement strand
AAAATAGCATATAATAATTAATATGGTGAAATTTCTTGATCTCATACTTTCTCAAAAGCAGTAAAAAGCTTAGTTACTCAAAGTTTGCAATTCAGTGATATTTACGCCATGATTCGAAATATTCTCAATGTTCAACATTCTAGAATTGATCGTCAGAGCTATTACCGGTCGCTCTGTTGTGTGGGTGTTTAAAAAATCTGCGATTCATTTTGGATCGATACTGAACCATATAGGAATAAACTTCGCTGCGAGGGCGGAGCGAGATTTTTCGACGAGGATGAATGGCAGGCAGAACAAAAAGCAACCCTTCTTCCTACTGTCGAGAGAACAGAAATCAGTGGTCACCGAATAACTTCCGAGTCGGCCAACTCGAGATCGATCGATTTCGTTCCGCTTCAAGAGGTTAGGCAAAGGTTATTGGACATCTCGTACATGCACAGCGGCGGAGGAAGCATACCGACGTAGGGGCACTCGGGTAGCTACTGCTGCGTGAGATACAAGGGGTTGTATATCAAGGAGCCACGCCTAGCACGAGAACCACTTCCGGTCTAGACACGCGAGCTCTGCTTGCCTGCCTGCCTGCCTGCCTGCCGAGCCCCAGCCTTGAGCGTGGGATCGGTTCCCTAAATACGACGGCATTTACAACCTCCACCTACCACCTACCTACCACCCGGTTGCCACCCCTGCCCGTCCCATCGTCGCGTCGAAGCTGTTCTGAATCAGATTCTCCGACCGCGACTGAAATTCAATCCGAGACGATACGTTTTGCACGAATCTATCGGGATTGAAAACTTCGACCTACCCTTATCGTGTACGAATTCTTTAAAAAAACCATACAATAAATGACGTTTCTTTTTATTAAAACTTTGAAACAATCTTTTGCTCCAAAGAATATGTGACTCGGTATTCACAACATTCTACAACGATATTCTTTTTCACAACTTTTTGAATCTGTAATATTAGCCCTCTGTTGGCAATATTAAACTTTAAAGATGCAGTCTATTTTTTATGAATTTTGATAGATAAATTAAAAAAATAAGTAAATCCAACTTCTATGATAATAAAAACTCGTTGTTGAAGTTTTCACAAGTATGTAAGAATTTTTTCAGATATTTACATAATCCGGAACAATATGAAATCTGGCTAAAGTTTGAAGATCTAGATTGCGGACGAAGGATGAAAATTTCACAATGCTTTGACGGAGGGATATCTTGCATGATCAAGCATCAAGATAAAATCCTGTAAATTAACTTTCCCTCTGGAATTAAGTAAGAAATAGGATTTTATTATCTATTTATCCGTCGCTTCTTCGCAAAGGGAAACACTAGTTTCCACGGAGGATCCCTTTTATAGATTCTGCGATTGATGCTTTCCAAATAGTGTGGCATGGCAATCCGGGCCAATGGCCATACGAAATAAAAGCTCGTGCGCGCTACCGAGCTTAATAAAAATCTCTCCAGTAAATACGCAATGCGTAATATTTACGTTTAGCGACGTGTGTGCGTATATACCATTACTCGCGTCCTCGGCGAACGGGAGAGAGCGTATCGCGATATTTACGACAAGGCGGTCTAATTCACGTTATAACTGGAATCGTAAAGTATGGTTTTACTGCCACGGTCTAGCAGCGACGATCTAACATCGACGGCAATAGCATTATACGAAGGATTCAGGTATCATTTGGTGGCGGGACGTACTTTGCTTCGCTCTTCGTTCGAGACGCGATCAATTAATCGTCATCACGTTGAAGCGCAGTCTTGCTGGCCGAGACTCGCTGCATGGTTCTCGACACCCCACAGAGCACACAAATGCCACCGTTGGTGTTCGGAGAGAACAATGCTCAAAGCAATCAGTATTAAAGGCTTTCACATAGATAAGAAGTAACGCTGCAGATAATTAACTCCTTCGTATCAGCAACTTTATACGTAGTAATTTCGAATTCTCATTCTTCCTGTTTCTCTCCTCTGATATAAATAAATCGTTTTTTCATGTATAAACAAAATAACGTAAAGAAAAAAATTACTTATATATACATACGTGTTTGTATTCGTAAACGAAATACACAATAAACATTACACGAATTACAAAATAAACAATCAGATACGAATGCACTGAATATCATTACGATGATCTCTCTCTCTCTCTCTCTCTCTCTCTCTCTCTCTCTCTCTATTAAGCTCGAAACAACTGATTCATAAAGAAATAACATACAGTTGATGTTATCACAACAACGGAAATTGGCCCTGGAAACTGATTTGCATCGAAACCGATATCGGTTAGATATGAAGGGGTTAAATGAACAGTTACTGTGATTTCGCGATAAAAGACCACATTTTCCATGTAATGAAAATAAAATTCTTTGACTGAAACCTTCTTCAAAAATAAATGGCGCATTTAATTAAAAATAGCATTAAATTAAAAATAGCGAGTAAAAATATTCTTAAATATATCGCGATATTTCTCTGGAGTGCAATAGAGGACCCGAAAATACGTTTGATTGTTTACGACCTTGAATAAAATCGTTAATTTGTCAGAGTGATCAATGAATTGGCAATATGATATGCGAGCGAATCTTGAACTAATAAAAATGTCGGTGGACTTTGCGTGAAATTCCAGTCGAAATTAAATTTCAGTCAAGTCAACAAAACTTTTCTCATCTCTGCTCTGAGTGCATTTCCCTCGTTCTACTCGCTTTTTAACACGTTGCTGTCCTCCTCCTCTCTCTCTCTCTCTCTCTCTCTCTCTCTCTCTCTCTCTCTCTCTCCCTCTCTCTCTCTCCCTCCCTCCCTCCCTCCCTCTCTCCCTCTCTCATTGGTGGTCTCCCCCAACCACTCTTTGACGCAAATGGGGAAAAGTACTTTCCACAAAACAGTAAATCGCGCTTCCAGTGTTTCGCGAGCGGAATAACTTTGCGATACTGCAATATGCGCAACGTCACTAAAGTTTCGCGTATAAAATACTCGATCTATTTATTTCTGTCAGAAGTAAAATAATCATTTCTTTCTAGCTATATACGCAAAATGAACGCTCTATAAACGTGTACATTCTCTCTCAATTTTTTTTCCAGTTTTACGAATTAATTTCTCCACAACGTTAAACGTTTCGCTAAAATATTTATTTCGCGGAAAACGCGGAAACGCGCCGGCATTATATTTCAGTACGAAAACAATTAATGTCATTTTGACGGTAAATAGTCGCTGTCATATAGATGCCCTGGTAAAAGATTGAAATGCGCGTTGATGGAACGCGATAGAATTGTCTTTCGCGTTCTCGGGTTAGTATCTTGATAAATCTGGTTACTCACCGCGTCAGCGACATCAAAATGCATCTTCGGCAGAGTTTTCGATACTTCACTTACCTGAAAATATACAAGAGAAATACATGTTCATTTAAAAGTGACAAAAAATATAGACTTGTTCTTTTTCCTCTAAACTTCTTGCATGTATTTCATGTTCCTTTCTTTTTCTCCATCATGAAAATAAAAAGAAAAAAAGAAAAGAAGAATTGTGCAAAAAATTCAGCTAAAAAGAACAGATATATTGAAAATTTTAAGAGCAACAGCAATCTTGATGGGATACAACATATAAATCTAAGGTATAAATTTAAGATACTTCAGAAACCGATCTTAGTATAGATGTGAAAGATTGATAAGTCAAATTTCCATTTTCTGTTTCTCTAAAGGTACCAATTTGTGAATAAAAGCAAGAACGAGTCAGATTTTAATTGAAAATTTCGTTGTCACAAGGACTTTGCGGATCTACGACAAGGTAAATTCAAAAAGGAAAATATTCACGGAAAAGATGCATAAATTCGAGATTGTACATTAATAATACTGGAGCGCAAAGGGTAAGGGTTTGGTGAAAATGGTTGTAGAAATAGGAGAATAATGAGAGGCACTAAGTGCGTCACTCACAGCTGACACTCTTCGTACCTAAACAAGCAACTGTTCGTTTAGATTAATGCTCCTTTTTACCAGTTTTTTATTTCTTCGTAGCTTTACAAATTTAAACATTGTATTCTACTAATTGTGTCGTATACTATTATACGCGCGCGCGCATGTCTTATTAATTAAATGTAAAGTTTAATTAAATAAAAAACAAAGTAATTTAATTAAATATAAAATAATTTTTCGCTACTATAAAAATTATTTATATTTTATTTGTTCTTTAAATAAAAGAACGAAGAAAGAGAATAAAAGAGGAGGAAGAAGACAGCGCATTATCTATTGTCATAAAAAAGTAAAAATAAAACAGAGAAAACAAGATATATATAATACACTTCATATATTTTCAAGAAGAAAATCCGTCAGCAAAATATTCTCTGATAATCCTTCGTGTATGATAACGTCACTAACCTATTTTCACGGAAGAACGTCACATATGTCCGTGCCGGATAGTAATTATATTTGAGAGACTCGCCTGGAGAGTATGCAACTGTCGAGATGGGAAATATTCTCGTTCGCAAGGCGATGATGATGGTAAATATCCTCTATCGGGATGCGTTTCCCTCCAGGCTGCATATCCCGCTCGAAATCAGCGCGCGCGCGCGCGCGCGCACACACACACACACACACACACACACACACATTCACACAAGTTGAGCGAAAGTGATCGAACTGAAAGACGATTTCCTCGTATATTGATAAAGGGGTAAAGGTAAAGTAAGCGGGCGGTAACTTTTCGCGGAAAAAGAAGATCGGCAAGAAATGGCCGCGAGCGGAGGCTTCTACCGCGCGACATGTAAATCGCGGAGGAGTACCGTTCACGACTATCATACACACCCGCACGCACACTCACGCGCATATGTATCTACTATTGTGACGAGCTAAACTGTGCGCGGTCGAGCAGCAGTGCGTATTCGCTCGACGAGTAGCGAACACAGTTTATACAATCGAAGGGTGGAACGTGTGACGTGCTTTTTCCCCTTGTCTCTGTCGGAAAAGTGATAGTTCTCGGAATTATTTTTCACTATCGTTGTACCTCGCCGGCTCGTTTTTAGCTCGTTTCCTGGTGTGGGGACCGATTCTATGCGAGATGGATGAATTGATATTTTGGGATCATGATGGGTCTTTTTCTCTTTCCGGGGGAGGAGACGCAAAGTAAGGTTTAAGTAAGTCAAAAAAAGCACGAAGCGCACGCACGTATGCACTTAACAAATACGATAAAACGAACGCGGAAATCCAATACGAGCGTTATTTCGTACATAAGCACTCGTATCTCTTTCATTTGATAAAAAAAAAAATCTGCGAACACTGAGTGGAATTATTCGCTGGGTTGGACGATTGCTTTCGACGGACACCGCGTGTTTATTTTATTTTTACTGCATAGAGTGCACGGAGTGAATGATGAAATGGAACGACTACGTCGTCGGTGTAACAGCAATTATACGTTAATTTAATATACGCGAAAAATATCTGCTCGGGAAATAAACTTGGGATCACGCGCAAAATGCGATTTACAAATAAGCCGAGTGCGTCGAAGTGCATCGGGAAAGAGATTACGTGGGACGCGGGGGATAGAGTTTTTAATTAATTTTTGTAATTCGTTGTAATTGCACAGGATATAATTTATAGACAGCAATTTATCGTTATTGATTAACGTTGATTCGAGCACGCATATGCACAGATTCGCGCGACTCGGTTGACCGGCAATCGCAATTTGCTATAATTACATGCGGCCAACTATATGAAGCGAGATGCATACAAATAAGCACTACGACACTCGATATTTTTGGCTCGTATGTCCATTCGAGTTTCCCAAACTAATTTTCAGAATTAATCGTTACCGCGGTGACGTAGGGAATTTTCGCGCTCGCAACAATACAATAGATCGATTTCCAGATATGAATCGATCCCTGTCGATCGTCTTACTTCATTGACAGTCATGGATTGATATCTGGCAGAGCTAACGTTCGCTTGCTCGCTCGCGTATCAGCTACCTGGTAGTGCGATGCTGCACCAGCAGAAATTCCATGACGTCGGCAAATATTGACTCGCCCGGAAGAGATCCGGCAAGCGTACGAACCAAGTCCGTCGGGATAAATTATGTATTCTAGTGCTGTGTCAATACCTTACTACGAATTGCGTAATGATACGCGCGTATGTATCAGAGAGAGCGAGAGAGAGAGAGAAAATTTATATCGAATACTTCATCTTAGTTATATCAAATTTTAATTACGAATTCTTTCATTGATTCCTTGGACCGATTTTTCCGTTACGAATATTTCGAGAGCATACTTTTCGTCATGAAGATATTTAACATGAATCGTTAACGTATTCGAGGAAGATTCATTCAATCAAGTTTAATTTCATGGGGAATCTGTCATTAAATTTGATAGAACGCGTTATACACGACAGGTGTCGATTCTCACGCATCGTCGAAGAAATTACTTGCTACACAGTTTGGATTCGCGATATAACGCAAGGATGTTTAATTATGATAAATTAATGAACGTTTCGTTTGTAGCGCGATCCAACTTGGAAAAATGACGGCGCGCCGATAAATGCGATCGGATCGACCGCAAAATCCGGAGTACCCGTGAGGCCTTCGAAATGCCGGTGATTTACATTCCATGATTATTCTCATCTCTCTCATTCTTGCTGTCTGTGTTTTACTCTTTCTCTTTCCTATGTGATAGGGTTGACCAAGATAAATGCGGTAGACTGGCGGGTGGTAGGTATACACGCGAGATTTTCGGGCTGTCTGAGAGAGGGAGGGGGGGGGATAGGGAAGAAGGGAGAAAGAGAGAGAGAGAGAGAGAGAACTTTCCAAAGCGAAAAAATGGTGAGAGCGAGGATAATTGGTACGCGATAGTTTTTCCTGTTTATGGGAGGCAAATTGACTGACAGCATGATATCGAAAAGTGAAGGGATTGTTCCATGCCTTTGATCCTCCTCTTTGTCGTCGCGACCATTCATTTAACGCCGCATCTTTGACGGAACCTACAAATTTTGCGTCGTCCAATTGCTCCCATTTGACGTGTATCTGAGCATTGGAAGCAAATCGGTACCTGAAAGATAGAATCGGGCACACAAAGTTCGAATATATGCGAAAACGTGCACAATCGGGACATTTCCCGGAGGAATCTCCGTTTCGGACGGACTGGTATTTATAATAGTTCTCCTTCGACCGAAGCGATCGCGTTTTAATCCCACGTTTCGGAATTCGAGATATCTCCCAGCTTGAATGTGATCGTATCGATGACGTAAGCGGTGATTACCCCTTTTCCTCGAACAACGGACGCACTTGATTTGTATTACACTCAGGCGCATAATTACCATATGTTTTTGCATACAGTGCCTGTAGTGTGATTCTATATTAAAAATATTTATCCGTATCCGCGAAGCGAATCGAGTTGCATTCGTTACACGGTGCGGCGTGCAATTTTGCGAGATAACATCATTGCAACATGGCGATGCAAATACGAAACCGCGACAGTATAATATATACCGCGGCCGGTCGAATAGATATTAGTG
>NW_017259255.1:223186-233649 GCF_001594045.1 Atta colombica | reverse complement strand
GTGTGTGTGTGTGTGTGTGTGTGTGTGTGTGTGTGTGTGTGTGTGTGTGTGTGTGTGTGTGTGTGTGTGTGCATGTTATATACGCGTTTTACGCGTGCACGGTTCTAGTCGCTCCACGCTGGCTTATCGTCGCGAAATGATATTTCGCCTGAAGCTGACCGAATGTAAAGCTGGCATTCCCTCGACGATGCTTTTGGTAAAATTCCCTTGTGTTTCAAAGTTTCATTGCGCCATTTGCAATTGCAACAATCCATTGTGAATGATAAGAACCCGCCGGCGATTTCCGTGAACTCTCTTTACACAATATTTTCTTTTTTTTTTTAATCTTTAAACGTATTCAGTACAAAAAAAAATGTTAAACAAAAAAATGTAAAAAAAAATATAATTTCTTTTAGTATTTTTTGCGGCCAACGCATCCTGACCTGTCAGTTCAATGCAGTGCAAGTAGTACTAACTCATATTGGTCAGACGCGGTTACCAGTTACATTGAGAATTATTACAATGTAATCAGTTTGCAAACATTTTGCATTTGAAAACCTTTAACGTCAATCGTTCGAAATAATATTAAAATTGTTTAATATTTTTCTGGGTCATTCAGACTTTCAAAAATATTTCGAAAAACAATTCATTAGAAAATTTATTTCTAGATTTAATCCTTATTGTAGCTACAAACATGAATCACTAGAATCCGTTCATTTTTTCACCTATTCAGAATGATTAAAAAAATATCTAAAAAATTCAACATACTTTCAACTTTCTAGAATAAATATTAGAACTTCATTTTGGAAAATAATAAAATTTAATATAATTTATAATATCGAAAGACTCATAAGTTGGGAAAAATGGCATTTGATTTAAAAAATTATAACTTTTCATAATAAATGAATATAAAAAAATGACTCCAGAGTTTTGTAATTTAGATATAAAGTTTTTTAAAAAAAAAAAAAAAAAAAACTAGAACTTCGAATTCTACAAAAAGTTGATTTGAGCATATGAATGTGAGTAATTTTCAACAAGGGACACATGGGAAAAATCGAGTTAAAATATGCATTTTTTTATTTTGTCAAATAATGTATGTTTTAATGATTTAATGTTTTTTAATAAAAAAAATATAAAAATAAAAAATTACACATTTAGATAATAGATATAGATGTAAAGAAAAACGTGACTCGCTTCTTCAGCTCTATCCATTTTGTTTAAAAAATAAATAATTAAAAAAACGTTTTTTTAATAAAAACAAACATTCAGATATTAATTTAGAATGAAAATAGAATACTTATAATGATTTTGACACAATTTTTATTTTACACAAAAACACCCTTTGCACTAACGTCAGAACAGCTCGGTCACTAATGAGCCATACTTGCAGGGTAAGAATTAATCATAAAGAGAAGACAGCTCAAAATGTCAATTGGTAATTAATCTTAAAATTTTCAGAGAACGCAACTTTCTGAAAATTCCTCTTCGTGAGTTGCACAAGGGACATTTGTACTATATAGCGAGGAAATAATTCGCTAACACGACGCGTCCCGATCCGTTGACGACGCTTTCACGTCACAAGGACGACCGTAATACGTCTTCCGCGCGAGCGCGAGCGTGCGTGTGTATATACAGACAGATCTCAGGTATGTACATAAATGTGTGGGCGATGTCGTTAATGGATTTCGCGTTTATGTACACACGCTGTCGCGGCACCTAAAGCCAGCCGCCGCGCCGCGCCGGAGGAGGATGGATCGGCGAAAACGATGAAACGAGACCACGATACCGCTGCCTGGTAAGTTTCGACACGAGAGTTCGACGTAGCTCTAATGCATCTCGCGAATTCTCCTACGCCCGTTTCGCGCCCAAACTCGACGATTAAGGCGAGATTGAAAACTTTGGAGTACGATCCACATCGACTGGATTAGTTTCCGTTGGCTCCTATCGCTGACTCTACCGACGGTAGGTTTTATGACAAGTTTTGGAAACTTGGAAAAATTAAAAATGGCCAAAGAAAATAAAAAAAGTAAAATAAGAAAAACTTTAAAAATATGTATGAAAAACGAGAAAAAAAAGACAAAAAAAGAAATTTATAACGATATCTCTCGAGATATCTGTAATATTTCAATAATATTATTTGTTTTCATTGTTCACATTGTTGTTTTCTCGTGTACATATATCGCATATATCAACCTGCTTGTTTTTGAATCTTTTTATTGATTCGATTTACATCTGTTTTTTTTTTCTGAAACGTTACAATGACGAACCGACTATTCGTTTCAGAATCAAGAATGATTCGTTAACTGTAACGCAATCGCCACGCCGCGCCGACAGAAACGTGCAAACCATTTGCCGCGTAGAAGCTAAATAAACCCATAGGTACCATTTTGCTCTATGAAATTAGCAAGCTTGCACGTGTGCACGTAAATATTAGGGAAAGAGTCAAGTAAAAATATCGAACTGTCGATAAATATCGGCCCAACGCTTAATGCATTTGTCGATTAATATAAAGATTCTCTGTAATTGAACGCTGGCTACGGTTACAGATAACTCGGCCGTACCTTGGAAATCTAAAAATAAATTCGCGTCGTGTACTCCGTTTGGAAACTCAATAATCATTCGTTCGGTTCTCCGACTGATAGGAAATAACAAAAAAAAAAAAGGAAAAAAGAAACGGACGATAGAAAGGAAAACAAAAAAAATTCGACCGACTTCCGTCACCGGACTGGAAATCCCATGAGAAAATCCGCGTGATATATACATAGCCGCGCACGTGTGTATTTTAGCGTGTCGTAGCCGCTGTGGGTATTAACTTTATGTGGAGTTTCGCTCGTCCATCGGAAACCCGATCAAACCGTTCATCGTATTTCAATCGCACAAGAGCGATTTTTTGTCCGCGTCGTTCCGATGCTTTTTTTCCCCTCCCTTTTGCTCTTTCTCTCTTTATTTCTCTTCTCTTTTTCTAGCGATCCACCTTCAATCCTCGTTACCGCGAAGGTAGTCTCAGAGGCAGGAATTCGCGGACATTATGGATACAGTGATGCTCTTTGACAGAATATTAGCTACGCGAGTGAAAGCGTGCAAAGTGAGGTAATTAAACCGCACGACGGAAAAATCGCATTTGACACGAAATGCGCGTTTATCACTTAGTTAACGTGAAAAACATATTCGTCACCTCTGTGTTCATTCTTTCGTTGTAATAATTGTATGTTATCATTTTTGAACTTTCGATGCAGATAATCGATTCAAGTTTCGATTAGAGCAACGTGCCCAAATTAACTATATTATATTCTATTGTGTTATTTTACAATACAATACGAATTTATTATTGAATAGTACATCACAATTAATTTTTACAGCGTAACAGTTCTCCAATTTCAACTTGTTCCAATAATCCACTTATTATTTTGCTTTCCATCCGTAAATGGAAAACGCGAAATACGAAAGAGAGTTAATTTGAGCGTGATTCGGTGGATGAATTTCATTTAAGAAGCAATGTTGTGCCGCAATTTATCAGATATCGCGATGTCGTAAAGCGCTATAAATAGACCGTAAATTTCCCCGTCGATAACTCGACTATAGTTTCGCATGCATTTTGCACAGAGGCGAGCAATATAAAAAACACTCGTGAAATTTTGTGATTATCGCCGATTCACTGTAACGCATAAAAATCTACGAATCACGTAATTTTTCGGTTTTATTAAACGGTGAATAAACCTCTCAGTATCCGGAAAGTTTTAGCAACACTATTAAAATGCACAAATTGTATCTTGCGATTATTTGTATGTAATCATATCTTTTAATCTGTAACGCACGTGGACACATTTAATGTCACTTAAAGCGGCTTTCGCTTCACTACGTACGAAATCGCATTCCTGTCCTCGTTGATTCTTTCCTCTCGTTCCTTTATTTTGACGTATTTATGTACACATACGTGCGATATACATGGGAGTGCAAATACCACTCACAAACTGTGTGTGTACGGAAATACTTACGAGTTCGTGCAACCGACAGCTGGGTCTCCCCGTTCTATATACGCGTACATGTGTATTTCTATATATACGGCGCGATAAAAGTGCAGGTAAATCGTGGCGGGCTGTACGGTTCTGCAGCCAGTAAATTTTGCGGGAGTTATGTTGCGAGCGAGAACGCGCACTATACTATCCCAAAACCCAAGCAACGCGAGCATCGACTTTTCTTCTTCGTTCCTTTTTTATAAAGAATACTAGTTTACGCGATTTTGTAAATTTCTGACTGCAAGTTAAACGCGCGTCGCTATGATTAATCTTTCAGATACTTAATCGCATGCGCATTGTTACGTAAAATATTAAAAGTAGATTAAAGCGTCCGCTAATAATTTTTCAGATGAAGATATTTGATCCCCTGGGATATATACTTCAATGGTCTTCATGAAACTGGGTTAGCATAAGAAAATCGCGAGAACGTTGAAAACTCGTTTAACACAATCTCTCCATTAAATCATATTAAAATGAAATAGTGCTTAACAGTTTTCCAGAAAACTCAGCAACTTTTCTTTCGTGGGGAACGGCGGAGTTGTTTTCAACTTCACACTTTTGACACGTATATTGAATCCTTTGCGCCGCGTTTCTTCTCAAGATTTCTTTTCTCACGTGCAAGATTTCTAATAAATTGAACAGGAGGGCGTTCGACAATTGTTGAATCTCTCCGTATTTCAAATGTCTCAAACCTTAATCTCTTATCTCGTTGGCATATCCATCGAGACATCCGTTTGATAATTCGCGCGACCAACTGGGTCTCCCTCGTAATGTAACTGCAACGTAGCCACAGCTGCGCGTGAAGCGCAGCGTGGGCAGAAGCCTTGTCCACGCGTTGCACGCGGCGTGACGCATCGCGGTGTATGGAATTGAGCGGTGAATTGCGGCCAGTTATGTACCGCCCGTAGAATACGGGATTATGCTAAATTCAATCGATAAACGCGGCGAGAGCCCGCAGGCGTCGTTGAAACGCAACGGTGACCGACCGATAATAACGATAATGCCACCGCCGATGACGACAATGACGATGATGATGATCGCGATGATGACGATGATCGGGTGAAGAGGATGATGACGATGGCGGCCGCGACAGCGGTGGCGATGATGCGCGTAACCGCAGCGTGTGTTGCAACAAGCATGTTGCAAGTGGATCGTGATATAGGGATACCAAGTATGTCGGCCGACCGATCGTGTAAACGAACGAGCCGCTTCGATCGATCTGCTTTGGTGCTCCAACTGCGTTTGCATTAATCGTATCACCGCGTCAATTTTAATATAGCGTTATTGGTCTCCGCTATGCGATCGTGAAAGGGCCTTCAAAGAGGCTTTAAAGTGATTACGATAGCACGTTTGGAAGGTTGTTTCGACCAAAGTTATTTACTAGCGATTAATTGTCGCCTATCATTCGACTCGAGAATAAGCGAGGTCGTCAATAAAACGCAATCCTGTTTCGAAGATGCGAAGCATCCAGCTTGATAAAATTTACGAGTGATCGTTTATATCAGCTATTTCCGAACAAAAAATCTGATGGACTTTACTTTCGAACAGATTGTATCGTTCTGCACTTTTCAACAAATACGGCTTGGCATTTATATCGTTACGTTTATTACATTATTGTGTTGCCCATTCAAACGTTTTAACCATCAGAATCACAAAAATGTGTAAAATGCGTGTTTGTATTCTTCCCTGCAATGCATCATATAAGCATGCATTTATACTGCAATTTTGGGTAAAATGCATGCCGTGTTACGATAGCAATTACGGAAAAATGCATATAATATTTATATAAATATTCCTTTAGAGTATCTAAATAAAAAAAATACAGATACAAATGTGCAAATAGTACAGAGGATACATGATGAATCTTCGATATTCTGAAGTGATGAGAAATAAATATACATATTTCTGCATGGATATTTTTATCATCAAGAAAAACTTTGATCAAAAATTTATCAAATTTCCACATAAGCTTCTTTAACATAAAGGATATCAGCCAAGTATTCCACTTTATGCGTTGTAGCATATCATTAATTATAATGCTAATGGCGGTCAAAATTCGATTACATAACATATTCACGTTTGATGACATCTTGTGGTGGAGTAAACTATAAAAGTTGCATTTAATACTTGACGGACTTATAACTTTTAAGGGTGAGAGGGCTCTGTCTTGTTGGAAACATCGTATGTAAATGTGCAATTTGTGAAAAAGCAAACAATTTTAGCATATCCACTCTCTAAAAGTGAATCAGTATATTATTATTGAAAAACAGTAAATATTTACGGATTACATTAGTTATAAAACACTGAAATTATTAATTTACTTTTGCAGATCAGATAGTTGTTATAGCGCAGTGTCTTCATTAAAAAAAGTAATTCGATCATGTTAATCATGTTAAGTAATCATGTTAAATATATTTAATAATCAAATAGCTCGATAATCATGTTTTTTCTTATTAAAATTTACAAGTGTTAAGATGCAATTTTTCTAAGTCATAATTTACTCTGACAAAGTGCTGAACGTGAATATTTTGCGCAATCAAATCTCCATTGACACCATAACTCAATTGGAATGAAATGGAATCCTAATTCGAAATCCATCTTACTAAAGGTCATGTAGAAGTTTGGTAATTTTTTACAAGAAACTTTTTTAATTATTCTTTAAAATAAAAATATGTTTGTTTCAATTTCGTATTATTTTAAAATACTAAAGATTTATCACATACACGTTATATATAAGACAAAAAATAAAACTTGTGAAACTCATTTATAACTAAAAAAGACTTAAACAAAATGGTATGCTCGACATGTTCTAATATATTTTTTTATCGCCAGACTTTTATCTCTGCCTCTTATAGAAATTTGTCGTCGCTCCTTCTTCTCGTCATAATTTATTGTTACGATACATCAAGTCTAGAAGAAGGCAAAGTGCATCTCGAGTGTATTTCGCTAGAGTGCACCGCGCGTGTTCGCCAGTTGGAACAGCGGACGAAATGCATTTAAATAGTGGCTACCGCTCTCGCGGTAGTAGCACAATGATGCTTCCGGTCAGCAAGTAGCACAATGGTCCGACCCGGGCCACAGGATCCGCTGCCATCGTCGCCTCCTTTTCCCCCGCCATAATTTAACCCTGCTTTGCATATAAAAAGCAACAATGGGCCACGGCTCCGTGCAGCCAGAGCGAAAATTTGATTTGTCGTCCCACTGGCTGCACTTTTTGTGGCTACCCGACCGACCCACTCTAGGCATCCTTCCCGTCCACCCCCGCAGCAAGTCGGACCGTACGAATTCTCGCGAAATTGCCTGCTTTCCGTAATTCATTGTCAACGCGAAATTCTCTGGCGAAATTTTACTCCTTGCTTCCAGTGTGACACTCGTAAAGATCGTCCGCGAATCCGACATTTAAAGTTGAAAATTGATAGAACGACCTATGATTGTAAATTTATACACCTCTTAAAAAGATCAATGTGTTGGCAAGAACACCGTTTTTGGCAAGTAAAAATCTACAGGAGCCAAAATTCCTCGTATTGATAAAATGTTAATAATTGTTATTATATTTATAATTAAATAATGATTTTCTTTAAAAAAATGACTATGTTAAAATAAATAGTTTATTTAAAATGACATAAATATCACAAGCGAGTCGTGCTAAAATGCAATCCAGCAATTTCGTTTAGTTCTTTAATTTACTATATTTAGGCAGATCCAAGAGTAATAAGAATCCGACTAATCTTGAAACGTCTCTTTTTGCGCAGATGATATTGCTTGTCAGATTGCAGCCTGCGGGAATCACAAAATTTAAATCATTTTTTTTTTTAACGGGAATAAAACGAGGAAAAGAAGGAAAGGAAAAAACTAATCACGGCTAGAGATACATATTTGGATTCCAGCAACATCGAGACTTTGCCCCTCTACTTTTGTTCCACCAATTGACGCCGCTCTCCATTAGTCGAACGCGGCGTCAATTGGTGGAACAAAAGTAGAGGAATAAATTCTCGATATTGCTGGAATATGCCAAATGTGCATCACTGGTTATCAGATGGGCCTCGAATATAAATATTTGCTCGTTGCTACGACTACATTCTGCATATTTAAAACGCAATTAAAACATTATAGTCTGAAACATGGAATTTAACGCGGAAATCAGCATTAGCTGCCATCGAATAAATGATCGATATATTATGCTTATATGCTACGCTCATCTTCGGGGATAATGCGTAGATGTGTGCATAATATCTCGTTCGAGATATATCACGATCCCGTTCGACGCTCATGTAATTTCAACCGATACATGAATCAATATTATGCACGAAACCTCGTACAAATCGACGGGCTAATCAGATATCGCACGCGATTGATCGGAGAATCGAACAAATCGAGTTTCGTGTATATTAATAATTTTAATAGTAGTACTAATAATTATGCAATTAATTAATACTTTAAAATCGTAATCAGATTATATACAATATATTCTAACTCTTACATTACTATAAAATATATGATAATTATTCAAAGAAGATATATGATATCTATCATATATAATATATCACATATATCCTACAATGATTATATACAGTGGTGGCAGAAATAATATAATAGAAATACATTGCATATAAATCATAATTTTATCTGCAGAAGACAGAAAAAGATATTCAGATCAATTACTATGTGTAGAAGTAATACTTTGAGAATACTTTGATACTTTCTCACAGTTAATGTACCATCAGATTGAACAAATTAATCTTTGATTCATCGCTCCAAAGAATATTTCTCTACTGCTTCTCTCTCTCTCTCTCTCTCTCTCTCTCTCTCTCTCTCTCTCTTCACCAACAATTTTTAAATATTTATTCGCAAAGTTAAACGATCTCTAATATTCTTCTTACTCAACAGTGATATTTTTCTTGTAGTTCTAATACACAATTTAGCAATCTTTGACGAATTGCTGATATTGGTGCATTGCTGATATTGGTGCATTAATTTGCTCCTTCAGTATAAAAGAACTCGCAAAGAGATCGGCTTTGCATTTCCGAAGTAGTAGGTCAACTTCTGTTATTTTTCGAGATTCCTCGTGATTCTACAGACTGCTGTGCTTTCAAGGCGTTAGCAATCATATTTTTAGACCGTCCTATCAATTTAGATATTTCCCCGAGAGGGATTTTCCATTTTTACGAAGATTTTTTTTTATCAATCTTTTCTCCTTAGCTATAATGTTTCGATCTACCCATTTTTCATCAACTATAAATAAGATTTATCACAAAATGATTTTAATAAATACTGAATTAAACATAGATTCATAATCTCTGACAATATGTTCAATTGTCTAAAAATGTCCAATAAAATTTAATAACCAAATAACCGCTTATATTTATTAATTCTGCCAATCCGAAATCACATTCTTCGAAAAATGTCTGCACTTATTTAATTCTAGAAGTCAACTGTGATTATTTGTATATAAAAATGTATTTTTCAAATGTTTCGACGTTCAACTGAAAAAGTAAGCATTAACACATATATTTGCAAATCGAAAAAGAACAACAAATAAATTAGTGCCTATTAATACATATTATATAATATATAATATATATAAATTAGTACCTATTATTTCTACCACCATTGTTATAATGAGGAAAGAATAAAAAATATTTCAATAATGGCGTGCGAAAATTTTTACTTAAAATAATACCTTCACAATAGTATAAATGAAGAAAAATAAGGCGGAATTTCTAGGAGAATACGGATAATAGAAGGTCCAAGATAACAGAGGAGATTTATTAATCAATTGAAGGAATTAATCTGCGCAAAAAACAGCCACGTACAAAACAAACGTCGGAAATTGCCTAGAGCTTTTTCTCTAGTTAATTCGTACTCGGTCATATACTTTCGCCTCCACTACAACAACACAGGACGGTCTCATACAGAACTGTCTCCACGTTAATTACGATATTTTTGCAGCTTCAAGAGAATCCTAGATTTTCGGAACAAAGAGAAAAAGAGAGAGAAAGAAAGAGACAATGTTAATTACGCTTAATTAGCGAATTATATTGTGACGGATGACATATGTGCATATAATAGTGAGCTTTTTGATTAATCTATTTGTCTTTGGCAGCTATTTCATGTCAAATTTTGATCTTCTATTAAATCTTTATCATTTAAGTAGAAAATCTAATCTTACGATTTATATTTTCATAATAAATAATAACTTTAAGAATTCTTATAAAGTTTCATTTTCGTCCGTTTAGTTTTATTTTCTAGACATTATAATCAGTATAATATACAATTATATACTTTCCAAATTTAAAAAAAGATACTTTCCAAATTTAAAAATAGAAAAGGATCTTCTTTTAGTTATAATTAATGAATTATAATTAGTGAATTTTAGATTATGTGAAGATATAAAAACTTGTGATTTTTTTTTTGGTGCAATTAATAATAAGAACCACATTAAAAAAAATACTACGCTTGCAATAAGTA
>NW_017259255.1:218458-223086 GCF_001594045.1 Atta colombica | reverse complement strand
TATATATATATATTTATATATATGTAAAAACTTGCACTAGTATATCTGTTTTTTCATTAAAAAATTTAATTTGCAGAGCCTTTTAAATTTCAAGGTCCTACACAATGGATGGAAGAATTCGGCCGACGTTCTAATTCTTAATCAATTTTAAAGTTTTTTTTTTAATTTGCTCGAAATTAAATGAGTTACAAATCCATTTAATGTAAATTTTTTTTACATAAATTACGGTTCAAATTAAAAATTGCCAATATTCTAATATTCGTATAATTTTGATTTTTTCTGTTTTATTAGATCGGCAAATTTTACTTTAGAAATAAAAATTTATGCAAAATGAGCTTTTAGTTCATTTTAATGTCGAGCAAATTACAAAAAAAAATTTAATTGGAGAATTTAATTTAAGAATTATTATCGCGCATCGGCCAAATTTTGTCCACAAAGATATTTTTCCGCCTATTCGTGCCTCGATGGCACGGATTAAAATTGTCCAAAAAAATTTGGCGTTATTTTTTTGAGATATTGAACCATCTTAGAAGGTGTCTCGATTAAATTTCAAAAATTATTAAAATAACAACCATTCTTATATGAGGTGTCCGGTAAGTTTTGACAAAGCACTCGTGTGAAGATAGAGCGGATTAAACTGAATCGAAAAGTCCTCTATTTTGCAATTTTCACAATAGTTAACAAGATATTAATTACTAAAAATTGCCGAATATTGGTGATTTTCAATAATTTTTTTCTCAAATATCAATTTTACAGAAAAACTGCAAAGAGACAAAAATTGTTTATTTTTTTTAACATTCCATCCAAAAGAATAAATCTCACTTTAAAAAGAGAAAATCTGTCACTCTTGAAGAGACAAGAATGGCCGTATTTTCACTCTTTTTTCAAGACAGGCTAAATAATTTTCAGTCTCTCCGAGTGAGATTTTACTCCACGAGATTTAGTGAGTACACACACACGCACACGCACACGCATATGCCTACACACGCAGCAGGCACGCACGCACGCACGCACGCACGCACGCACGCACGCACACACGCACGCACGCACGCACGCATGTACCATATGTATACAAATTTGTTTTTAGCATAATAACAATGAGAAAAAAATTGTTAATTTAACAAGCTACCACTACTTGCAACAAATAATTTGTAGATACAGTGACAACAAATGTGGAGAATCAAAATAAATACAAGCAAGCTTTTTCTGTCAGGGAATGTAATACTAGTCCCTGCTATTCCAATCAATTAGTAATAGAAGTAATCATCTATCTGCTGGATAGATTTTTATTCAGTATGGCTAGCCATACTGATTATTTGCAAAAAATACAAACAACGATTTAATAAATATGATTCATCATATATGTATCATATGAATCCTATATTAGTTGTTAATCATGAATAATAAATAAGAAATAATTCGCAGTGATAACTAAGCGATTCGTTTTCTTACCAAATCATCACATTTGTTATCACTTTTTGTTCTAATAAAAACTTATTTTTCTCTCAATAAATTAGCATAACAGAATAAGTTTATCTATTGACAAAAAAAAATTCAATTTTTTAAAAATATTAATACAAATTTTTAAAAATTGTTTAGTTAAAGTGGTTCTTTAGTAAAGTGCCGAAAATTTAGGATGCTTCACCAACGCCCACCCAAAATTACAAATATCTGCATAATTTGGATAAAATATTAAAACTACATACATATCTTAATGAGATTAATAGTATGGAATATATGATAATGAATCAAGAGCTGCATCTTCATCCAATAAGAATAAGATGAGATTATGTTTACTTTTCGAGGTTAAATTTATATTGTAACTAGCCGCGGTCTCCTCTAAGAGATAATAAAATAAAAATAATTTTTCTGATAAATAAATTATTTTTTATTTTTTAATTAGTTTTTATATTTAAATAAATTTTCTATCTGTTTCATATATGCTGAGAATATGTATACTGAGAGTTAATCCTACGCAGACTATTGACCCTAAATTTTTTACCACTTATACCCATTTCTACTAATGTAGTTTAATTTTAATCTCGGTTGAATTAACTCTTCACCTTTTTCTAGTTCTAAGAATTAGAAAAAAAGTTGAACCAAGATTAAAGTTAGTCTACAATGATAGAAAGGAACATTAATCAGATTACTTGGATCACTAAAGAACGATATTATGTTTTTTAAAGAATTATTAGATTCTAAAAATCTGAAAAAATTTTGATATATTCTTCCAACATTTAGGAATACGTACGCAATTATAAGAATTTACTCGAAATGTTTTTTAACTTTTTTTTGTACATGTTCAAATTTTTAATTTTACCAGAATCGGTAAAATAATTTAAAATCAAAAAATTATCTGAATTTTCAAATCCTCACGTAGTTTACAGAGAATTAAACGAAAAAATTAGAAAAATTTTGACACGATGTTTACATTTAATTAATGCATTTAATTAACAAGTAGTTTACAAGTATGTGCGTTCGATTGCATGATTACATTTGAGAGACCAATTTAATGGCACGTCATCGTAATCGACTTGAATCACGGTCACGACATCAATCCCAATTTAACGTAACCAGGCGCAGCCAGATAGTAACGGCAGGTTCAGAGGTGTGAGCGAGCACAAGAGGTGCGGGACAGGTAATCGTGAATTAGCATGATAATGGCTCCGTGTGGATCACGCTGCGCGAGATAAGCAGCGATTTACGAGACGGGAATACGAGAGGTTTCCGTCCTTCTACCTTATTATATATTTATATTCGCGCTGTCCCGTTGTAGATCTTTTAAATGGACGGATTAAATATGCATAAATAATCATGTCGAAAAATCGCCGTTCGCTTCCTGTTATAACCTAAAGCTTAATATTTTTCAAAGATGCAATGCTATTAAGAGTTTTCCAAAAAGTCACTTGTTAAAATTAATAAAATGAATAAAATGAAGATATAAGAAGTATATATACGTAAATATAAATAAATTAAGGCAAATGATATTCGAGCATATATAAGAACAGTTCCTTTCAATTGTAACATTTGGATTCCTTTAACAATAATTTCTAATCGACTCGAAGCGTACGCAAAACCGAATCATACGAATCGTTTGTTTCTCGATTCACATTTGATTGCATTAGTTGTCTCGTTAACGAGCGGATGCAATTTCCATCGTTTCATTGCAGATCTCAAAGACGCACCTCGTTAGATCGCTTATAACAAAGGCGCAGCGCGTGGTTAATCTATCAAAAGCGATATTCTATCGGCGGTACCGCCGTCACGATATCGATCCCTGAGACAAAGTGACGTCTATCGGTATCTTGTCGTGCGCTAAAGAAACTAGGAAGACACGCAAGAGATAATTCATGCGGCAGCTATAAATTTCGTTCCTATCGCGATGCGTATCGGTTGCGTCGTACGTGCGTTCTAAGAATGCGATAACGAGTTTCCTTCCGATCTATGTTACCCGTGAAACTCACTTCATTACGTGGAATGTATTTTCCATCGCATGTTCTTCGATTCATCTTTGGAATATTGTTTTATTTTTACTTCGCGAATATTACCATAAGTCATAAGACATCGACGTCAAACATTTTAGGAATCTAATTTTTTGTTAAATCAATATTTTTTGCATTGAACATGTCATTTGTCTAAAATATTTTGTTATAAAACAACACTTTATTACTACTACAATATTTTAATACATATTTAATATTAACAATAATAAACTAACTATAAACCACTACATGAATAAAGAAAATAAGTAAAGAAAGAGCCAATATTCGTCGAGATTAGATCTTGCTGACTAATAATATTTTTATATGTCAATTCCTTTCAATTATATGTATAATCTGTCCACTACTTATTGCCGAATTTGAAACAAAAACACACATGAACTGAAGCTGAAATAATAATACCACATTATCAATTATATTAATAAATAATATATATCTATTGTACATCACATATTATAATATTATATTAATAATGTTACATTATTATCAAAATATCATTAAATTGATCGTCAATTTGATAATGATGTTAGCTTCTTAAAACACTGTAAATAATTTGCGAAAAATATTTTAGCACGCTATATTTTATACAGATTCGAATACATACCTCGAATCTCTCGACTATCCGGGTGTCTTTCCAATACTGAGAATACGTGATAATATTTGTTGCACAATCAGTTATATATAAAGTGTTTCAGAACTGCCAAATATATGCAGGTATATGCGGACTAAATTAAGTCGAAAAGTTCTCTCATCATTTTGCAATTTTTGTAATAGTTAATAAGATATTAATTACTAAAAATCGCTGAATATTGGTTTTCAATAATTTTTTACTCAAGTTTTTTTTTCTTTACTATTAACTTTACAGAAAAACAACATGAGACAAAAATTATTATTTATTTTCTTCTCATAGAATCTTTTTAGAATTTTTTAGTGTAACATTTTTTCATGTTGGTAAAAATAGTTGCCAATATATATATTGGGTTGTCCGGAAAGTTCGTGCCGATGTTGAAGGAAAATTGAAACGCAGAAAATTAAAATTTTAGTATACATTTATTAAATTATATAAGTCGGCACGAACTTTCCGGACAACCCGATATATATGTATGTGTGTGTGTGTGTGTGTGTGTG
>NW_017259255.1:214006-218358 GCF_001594045.1 Atta colombica | reverse complement strand
GTGTGTGTGTGTGTGTGTGTGTGTGTGTGTGTGTGTGTGTGTGTGTGTGTGTGTGTGTGTGTGTGTGTGTGTGTGTGTGTGTGTATAAATGCAATACTAAAAAATAAATAAATAATTCTGGAAAAATTCTTAGAGCTCTATAAAAAAGTAAACAATTTTGCTGTTTTTCTGTAAAATTGAGTAATACTCGAGTAAAAAATTATTAAAAATGAATATTCAGCGATTTTTAGTTATTAATATTTTGTTAATTATTGCAAAAATTGCAAAATGGCAGATAATTTTTTGACTCAGTTTAGTCCGGTTTACCTACGTACAATAAAATATTTCATCATTCTAGAACATTCTGTATAATGAAAGAACAAATCGAAAGATCAACGTTGTACAAACAATAATAAGTTTACCAATAATAATTTATGATCATATTTCGAGTCTGTCAACACGTGGCGCATAATTTATGTAATTAAAAGATGTATTTTAAATTTAAGTTGAAAGAAGTATTAGATAATAAGATTTAGCCTCGACCGTATAGGCCCTTTTCTTATTTATTAATAATATTAATAAAAATAATATAATAATGTATAATATAGTGCAGACTAATTTAAAGTAAAAAGTAATAACGAATATTCAAAAAAATTTCGAAAATTTTCTATAAGCTATAAGCAATAAGTAATTATAATTGACTAATGGTAGCGAATAGAATTTGCCCATTGAAGTCTATAACTTATACGCATACTATTCTTTCATTTATATTAATTTTCACAGTTCTGCTTTTTATTACTGATTTTTGTTTTTATTTTTATATAAATAACAGCAATCAACTGTAATAATAAACCTTCATTGTTTAATAATTATTTCATTCTTTCTTCAACTTAAATACGATTCACCCTTTTCAGTTTAAGAATTATACACAAGCTTTTAGTAAAATAATGGTTGCTTTAACAGAGAAAACTAATCAGTTAGCGCTCAGTAATTCTTTAATATGATTGGTTCTTTAGTTCTTCGTTGAATCCAAGTGTAGGAACAATTATATTAAAGAATCCCTAAGTGCTAACTAATTAATTTTCTCTGCTGAATACATCATGAAAAATCATGCTACAGCTAAATAATTACTTTGTAATGTAAAGAACAAAGTATTTTGCATATGTTTATTTCGTTATAAATATTTCACGGGATAAATTGATATGATGACCGACACTTATTTCTGTATAAAGTATAAAGCGCTGTTATAACGCGCGCGCATGTGTATGTATGTGTTTATTGTAATCGACATTATTATTTACGCACCTAGTCTCAGATCAGCAGGCAGCAGCACGAGCCGCTACGGATGTTGTTGCATTATCTCTTGAAATGTGATAGTAATAGGTACTCAGAAACGCCAAAAGCGATCGTTCTCTAAGAGTATTTAACCATTGTACTCTTGTGCGAATAATTTATTTTCGTAAGCATATCGAGGCCATCATTATCAACTAAAATAGATATTTTCATCTGATTCATTAATTTGAAGTAGGAATCACAGCGATACGAGATAGAGATTACAAATTATTGTTTCACCCACGTGCGGTAATTATTTCGTTAATGTTTAGATGCGTTTCACCTCGTGCATATCAAATTCGTTGATTCAAATATAATGTATTTATCATTTCTGTATCGAAAGCATGACTATAAAATATAAATACATAAATCGAATAATCCGAGAATAATTATATGGAAAGTCACAGATTATACAGATAGTTTCTCATAAAATAAAATAATCAATTCGAAATGCTCAATTCGAATATTTGCTGCGTTTAGCAGAAATAAGCATACTAATAGCTTTGTAACTGTTTTATAATTTTTTAAGGCTGATGATCTTGCCCTTAGTTCCTCACTGAATCTAAATGTATGAACAAATCATATTAAGAATCTTACAATATTTGTAAAGTTGTTTTTTCTTCTCAATGCAGCCATTTAGCTTATATCTAATTCGATTAACATAAACAATATAAAAAATTCAAAAACGTTCGTCTTTTGCTGAATGTAATACGTTGCTAAATATACAAAGTTATATTGAGCTGTGTACACAAAATCGTGGTATCACTCATAGGGTTATTATAAATTTCACACAAAACTAGAACTTATAAGCTAAAAACCTCGGATATTTCGCTTAAAATCCATAACGCATATAAAAATGCATGGAGGTTAGTAAAATTCAGAACAGTAAACGAATAATTATTGCACATCTAATTATTCTTTAATGATACTAATTTAATAATGTAAGAAATTTTTGATCAATCATATATAGTCAATTATTCTCCTCACATTTATTGTGATTGATGAGTTTCTTACAGCTTAAAGATTATTATTATACTTATTTTAAATCAAGGTTGAAAATAACGCGAAACAGGAATCAAAATAAAAATTTAAAAGATTCCCTAAAACCTCGAATGCTTTTGGAAAATCTCCCCGGAAAACGCCTTAAAAACGAAGACGGATGGCAATTCTAACTGGCATCCGAACCTATAGGCAGCACCGTTCGCGTTATTATCCGTTGAAACACATTCACAATTAGCACTAAGATAAAATGCAATTGTACTTTACAGATATTTACAATAGAAATTATATTCGAGTGTTGACCTTCAAAATGCGATTGTTCTTTACATACACATTTAAGAGTCATCTATTATCATTAATTTAAATGTAACGTGCCCATTATTTTCATATCGCATTGAACGATAGTGAATCGATAAACAAGTGATTAAAATTAAGGTTAACTATCATTCTTGAACCTTTCAGTCATTAATGTCAGTTGAAATATCGCGAATACTGAATAAGAATAATGAATCGATTCCAAAACAAGCAATGTTACGATTTGATTAAGTAAGGAAATATAACTATATATAATTTTATACTTTATATATTTTATTAATCGAAAGGTATATAAATATAATACGATAATTTATATATCGATAATTTGTTAAAATGCTTAAACGTTTTATATTTGTTAATTTTCTTTGCATTATCCCAACATGAATATTGCATAATTAAATTCGAGAATATTGTTTAAAATAACGCTTAATTAAATGTATTTAATATGTGTTAGTTTAATATGTGCTAGTATGTGTTCAATGATAAAATCTAAGAGGAGAAGGAGGCCTAGGAGGCATCGGACGTCGACAGAACAATCATGGGGTAAGTAATCTATCATTTATATATTATGTAATTAATCGAATGTTACGAAATTATTCGTTCATAATAATTATACCGCAATTACTTTTTGAAATAATTAATTATTCTTGACTTGCTGTAATTTGGATATATTTATATGTTGCAGTTCAATGCAATTTCAACGTAATTTGCAACTCCGCTGCTGCGCATCATATCGAATTGATAAGTCATGAATCATATTTTAATCCGAGATAATGAATCTATAAAAGTTGTATTGAATAGAATGTATATTTAAATGTGTGTTAACGTGCATATCAAATGAAAAATATAATATTCTTACATTTTCATGTAAAATTGTGATATTTCACAAATCCATGGTCTTGAAATAGATGGACAGATTAGTAGTGATTTAATCCTGGATTATATGCTATTGATTTATTGTACATGCAGCAGTACACACTCACATATAAAGCTTATAGAATAGAGGATTATATTGATATACTAATATCATTTGTCGACGTATTTTTGTATTATGTTATAAGATAAAGTATTTGCAGAGAATAAGATTGACTAATTTCAAATTGATAAAATAAATCATAATATAGTCGATTGTAATCTGTCATATGAATTACAGTAGAAATGATGATCTGGAATTGATAATACAATTTTTTTGAATTTTTTTGTCAGCAAATTCGAATCTAGCGACCTAAAATACATTAAAAAATTATTTCTTTTTCTTACATAAAAAATTATATATTCAAAATTTATAAATTAGTGTTATCTTTGTAATATGTTAGAAAAATTATTGCCATCGCGATTAATTTTTTATTTTCTCATTCCAAATATTTTTAATAAAAATTAAGTTTTCTATTTCATCTCTTTCCAGGATTAAATGTAGATATTAATATGCTACAAAAATATTCATTTTTTTCAATATGTATTTTTTTCACATGCATAGGTAAAAAAAAAAACAATGTTTCATAGCATATTCTAATTAATTTATTTCAATGAAAAATGTGCTAACATATAATTATAATATTAAAAAAATATTGGTTATTATACTTTTTTAGTCTAAATAGATTTTTCATTCATTCATGCATTTATGGACAATGTGATTTTTATTTGAAAGAAAGTAAAATTAAACTTAATTGCTTATAATTGGAAAATTATTTTAATTTCAATGGAAAATAGAATTGAGAATTTCCGAT
>NW_017259255.1:201006-213906 GCF_001594045.1 Atta colombica | reverse complement strand
TATATATATATATATACTCTATCGAGCAAAATTTATCACATTGCACTGAACAATCTTATTTGCTAAATGTATAACAAGTGTCATTAAATTAATACAATTTTCTGTACTTTATGCCAAATTATAACTTCAAATTAGAATACTTTCAGTATTCCAATTATTTAATCTGTCAATTTGAAATTAGTCGATTTAATAAAATCTTACTCTCTGCAAATATTTTATCTTAATTATAACATAAAGCTTTAAAAATGTATCAACAAATGATATCAGTATAAGCCTCCATTCTATAAGCTTTATATGAAAGAGCTACATATAAGATATAATGACTTGATTATCTAGGATATATCATCCTAAACCGTAGATATAACTGATGAGTGATCAGAGTTCCCTATTGGGAACCTAAATCTAATAATCCCGAAACGAAACCCATGATAATAGTGTTGCAAAACGGGCGCGCAATAATTGTCTGTGTTGTAATCTCGGGATGTGCAGTCACCGCAACGCTAATCACACGTAATCAATCCCCGGATTGTCGTCCTAAGTATCACTGTCATTGTCGACCATGTGCTTTGCGCTCCACGATTCGCGTTATGGCCTTGCACATTAGGAAGCACTAGGAGGCAACGCGAGGCGTGCAGCATGAGGAAGCTCGAATTATGTGCCGCCTCGGGTGCTTCCGATTCGAGCTGCTAATGAACTGCAGTTATCGCAAGATCGGTCCGAATTCCGTTGCATAGTGGAGAATAATCCCGTTCAATCGATATACGAAGTGCATTACGCGGCGAACGCGTGTTGGATGCCAAGGAACACGCGTGAACGCATTTGAGACGATAAGACGAAATCATTTCATCCTTATCGCGGATTATTTACATATTTTATATCTTTTTATATTATATACTCTAATAAAATATATTCTAATAAAATAGCGATATCTATATAATTCTCATTGTTAGTGTTAATATGATGTAGATTTAACATGGATTTAAATTCACATCATGATGTTCAACACAGTGAGAATATATTGGGTTGTCCGGAAAGTTCGTGCCGATTTTGAAGGAAAATTGAAACGCAGAAAATTTAAATTTTAGTATACATTTATTAAATTATATAGGTTAGTCGGCACGAACTTTTCGGACAACCCAATATATAGATACCGCATAAGTGTTAAATCCACATCGATATTTTTTAGAATGTAGGAACAATTCATGACTTTTGTATCGCATACATTTCGTCTAGCTGAACTAGTTCACAGTAAAAGAACAGTGATAAAGCGTTGCAATTGTATAAAATAAAAGATGTAGCTATACTTACGCGCGACAATTGAACGCAAAGATTTAGAAGACGTGACTGCTCATCTGATCGCTTGTCATCTCTTACATTAGGTCGCAAATCGCCCTTTATCGATGTTCAAATTACAACGTGCCTCGAGGAATATCCGTGGCATCGATCGGCTATGCGTGAGATGTACCACTGATGCGCCGTAGATGCCATGTGTACATATACAAACGGATACATAACTCTGTTTCAGGAATATCGCGCAATCGCTCTCTGTTTCAGGAACATTGTCACGATTACTCGCGTTGCAGAAATGGCACCGAACGCAACGTGAGATACGAGCATTTGCGTTCACTGTGTCTCAATTACTATTCAAATTGAGCAATTTAGAAAATGGAGCTATTTAGAAATAAAATGATGAAAAAAAATTGAATGTAAATCTCGTAAAACGCATAATAATTTAACGTCGTGTGTCGAGTACATAATTTGAAGACTAAATAAATAGCAAGAAAACATCTCTCAGTAAAAAAAATTAGAAAAAGTAAATGTTAATTATTAAATCGAATCATCGCAATAATATTAATATTAATTATGACAATCAATTTAATTTTATGAGAATTATTTGGATATTGCTTTTAAAGCGTATAATATTTTAATGCCACTATTTTCTCGGTTAGACGATCATTTCCTCGTCGTTTCCTTATAAACCGATTTGTACACGGGCGTCATATACAGCACTTGCATTCGTAGCTCCGATATATTGCAGATAAATTATCTATCGCGCTGATCAGCCATGCGCGAAATGCGTCGAGATATGCGCCGCGGCTGATGGAACGTATGCATGCCTGGGGCATATCATTGGGCTACGGGAACGGCGATATGTTCCTTTCGAATACGATTCCCCACAGGATGTTTGCGGATATCCTTCTATTCGAGTTATGTTACCGGAACTGCACCGAAGTAACCTGATACAACTTGATAGTCTTCAGATAAATACCAGATTGATGTTGATTTCATGTATTTAACAGAGCGACTTCAACTTTTCCATGCGATTAATTTATAATATATAATTCTCTCTCTTTTTTTCTTTCTCTTTTTTTTTAAACCACAAAAATTATAAAATATTATAAGTCGTTTTTTTATTTTGATTTTTTTCTTCTTATAAATAGACACAATTAAATAGATACACGTCGCAATTCGTATTTGCAAAGTGAATCACGCCACATTTATGAAAGTAATGTTTTGCAGATAATTACACGATTCCATCGTGGCGAAATGAGTTACCCGTTACACGGTCAACTTGCAGAAATTGCATCCCGGAATGCGTCGTACAGCTGCTGTACACGCGGCATCGTGTAATTAGACTCGGCGAACGAACGTTTTCGACTGAAATGTTGCATGAAACCGTCGCGCCGGGCCGCTTTAGCCTTTCTAATGATGTTATTCTTAATTCTGCTAAATCCTCAGTGCAGTCTCCTCTGCAATATCCTCGTGATTCCTACAGTATTGTATTAAGACAATAATCCTTAGTGATTACAGGATTCATCCCGTATCGTTAAGTTTTATATAAAGTAGATATGTTGCACGGAAAGAATCATTTTGAAGAAGTATTTAATTATTAAGCAGATCTAAAAATAATTTTGTTGGATTATTAAAACGGTTATATAGATAACACAAGTATGATGAGCAATGCAACAAACTTTCGACATTTTGGCAACCAGTGTTTCTATATAATTAATAGTCTAACAAAATGATTTCTAAATCTGTATCTATATATAAGCTAAAATAGTTAAATTTATATGCTAAATTTTTTAGATACTTTAACAAAACGTTCATTCCGTGTATGAATTCATTTTCACTGTCAAATTTATTTATAATTATATGTTGCTATATGAAACAATATTACAAATGCTGTATATTAAAGAAAAGATTCAACAGTAAGAGAAGAATTGATCGCGAATTTCATTAAATCGAGGGATACATCTGAAGAGAAAGGGAGAGAGAGATAGAGAGAGAGAGAGAGAAAGCGAAAACCATATATATGATCTCATGAACTGGTATGAGTGCATGAATCATGCATATCGGCAAATTCGTGAATCAGTCATAGAAATGCGCGAACGTATATCCCGTTAGGGTGTTACACCAGTAGAGAAAGCGCCGACTGTCTGCATAAATGTTTCCGCAGTCTCCCTTTGCTACAAATGTTATACTCACGCTATGACGAAACTATGATCGATAGTCAACTTCGATGAATAGCGAATCCAACGATATTTAACGATTGACAACGTCAAATCGTTTTATCGTATTTCGACATTTTCGACATTTTCGAAGTTTCGTGACAGGGAATTGTAAATAGCAAGGCTATGTGAATTGGATGTAATCCCTCGTAGAACGAAAGCCTTGTGGTTGCTTACATCGAGGATCAACGTCGATCCCCGATGCTACGATCTTGAGCTAAAGTTTGCGTATCGCCCGGATCACAGGTATCTCGCGATCCGGTGTCGCGGAACTTGATCGTTTCGCCGGCCATGACGATGATTTTATAGGGATGTAAACGACCAGGACACAAAACAGTTTAGGCAGGCACGATGCGTCATGCCAACGATGTGACTACACCGGTAAAACTTGCCAGTCTCCGAGAAGGATCTCATCGTTGATGTAATTTCAAGCGAGTTTACTGTATTCACGCCGGCGCACCGTCGCGCCGCTGCAACTGCAGCAATTACTCGCAACACGCTTACTGAGCACCTTCGTTGCGTTCGGCGGAGACAGAAAGGTCGTTGACCCTAATGAACGCTATGCAGACATAGCGATAAGGATTCACTCGGTGAGCGAGGAGGACAAAACGTGGCAACGATACTGTTATCTTTCGACGATGTTACTGAATTGCGAGATTTTGTCAGTCAAGTTGAAGAAATGTCGAAAAGCTTTCTCACAATAACAATCAAACAATAGGTCTGTTTTTTATTCCTGCACTCTTTGAACTAGTGCACGGTCCAATAAATTGAAGTCGCACAAATATACAATTGTTTTACTAAAAACAAACTTAATATTAGCAGATCGAAGTGATGCCCTTCGTGCGACCAAGAAGAGTAATACTATAAATTAACTGGCTATATTAATATGGTTGTCAAGAGATATACTTATGTTACAATCACTATAGTACAATAATATACATACTCGATCATGATAGGGAAAAATAAATCAAACATGATAATGTTTCCAACGGAGTATTTTAATCAGAATTTATACAGAGTGTATAAAACAATTATTAAATTGTAATAAGCAGACCGTGATAACTATTTAATTTTGCATTATAAGCGAAATGTGAATTATAGGCGTTTTGTGTTAATAAAACTCGATTATAAAACAGTGCATTTAATTGAAGCGTGATACAATTTGCGTTTTACAAAAGTCAAAATGATCGAGGCAAAAATCAGCGCACGTGTAACGGTGCGACCGGGAAATAAAAACAGAGATGGTCTGACAAACGTCTACCGGATACGCGTTGCTGATATGCACATTCCGCGACTCTGTAAAAAAAAAGATAACGGCAAAAAAGAAGGGGGGGGGAGGCAAAGAGAGGGGAGGAAAATTGTTCTTTCCCTCTGTCATTTACGTGACCTTTCATTCGCACTACAGTGGAATGGAGGAGCATCGAAGAAGGTCGTAAAGAATTTTAAAAATGGAGCAAAGGCTGCTTTCAGTTGCTTCTCCAACTCGTGACTAACACCGTCCTCCATCCTCACCGAACTTCCCTCCCTGTTCGATACCCTTGCCACCATTTTCTCCCATCCACATCCTTCGTCGGTATATCCCCGACCACCTTCGTCTTTCTGAATAAATTCACGTTCTCTCCCGGGAGGAATACGAGAATAAACGTAAGTAAACAAATCAGGAGATAAAATTGCGAACGTGCCGCACATTTTTCTACGATCTAACCGCGCTAAGGCATTATTTAATTCCCCGTACGAGAACGTGACTCGGCAGTCTTAAGCGGCCGCGTATTTCCGGTTACCCAACCACCGGCCGCAGCCGCCTCTAATATCTGCCTTTTTATCTGACAATCGTTTTTAGATGAGAATTAAATGAAAATTTTGTGGAGCGTGCGTGTTCGTTCAATCTCTCCCGATCAGTCGAAGGTTTTCTTATTTTTATACACTTAAAACACAACGATACGAAGAATATTGTTCTTATCATGCAACGATAATTACAACTGATTGCAGGACATGCATCGCGTATACCGATATACGTATCGACTGACCTGATCAACATTTTTCTCGAGATTGTCTCCGAGACATTCTCCAATCGGGCGGATGACGTTGATACTCCCAGGGCTTCGCCTTGCTTATTTTCTAGCTAACCTGTTGTACCGCGAAGATAAAGCCGACAACCCCGAGATAGTTCGCCATCGTTCGCTCCAGGTTATCGAGGAGTGATCAGTTTTACGAGCTGATCATCCTTTATGAGCTTCCACATCCTCTTCGGCCTTCTTTATTTTTTGCTCTCGATTGGCGAAGGGTCGGCAACTGGCGATTGTCATTCATAGTGAGACTTTGCTCGTAAAGTATTCACTTCTTGCCTACATGGATTCTTGCGCACTGACTTCCTATAGCCTTATCAACGTATCAGTGTTGTCGTCAGCACTTTCTTTCGATTACATTCGCCATTCATTGTGCGAACATGAGAAAAAAAGAATCGACATATGTGGGATCAAGAGGTGGGACACAAAAGAGCATATTACACAGATCATCTCAATAAATTTAATATAGTTTGTGTCATAAGTTCAAAAGTAATCGGCGCGTAGTAATAGATCTGAAGTAAATGTATTTAAAATAAATGATATATACATAGAATTATTATTATTCCAATAGCTGTTATAACTTTGATCGTTATAGTTGATGATTCTTTTTACTTAGTAAATTTATTATAATTTATCATTGGTTCTTCGATGCCACTCTCAGCATACTTAAAATATTTTTTTGCTATAACTTCTTTGTTAATAAAAATACATATGCTTGTTACCGTTATATTCCTTAACATCCGGAGTTTCAATTAAAAAAAGTTTATTGTATAATATATGTTCATTTTTATGCGATATTTTTCACAATATTCCAGGATGTTAAATTTGTGATAAAATGTATAGTGACGCCAAAGAAATAGTATATGATACACATAAATCGTGCATTGGGTAAATAATATAAAAGATTAAAACTAATTTTTTCTAACAATAAGTAATTCTGCTTTTAAAGATCTCAAGATCTTTATATAACTACACAATATTTTTATAATGTTTTTTTTCTAAAAAACAGTCCAATCAATCCATGTTAATAGATAGAAATTCCGATTTTATTATTAATGAAAAAAATTAATTCATCAGATCGAAGGAAGATTTTTTTTAGATCTCACTTGCCTGATAAATTTTGTTCGGAAATCTTCGATATTGCGAAATGAAATAGAGATGAAAATGCCTGGCTCAGCACGCGAATGATAAACGATAGTGTTTATGTTGGACACAGAATCGCTATGGAAATGCTCGTTTATTTGATCCATCATCGTGACCGCGACACGGAGCGTCCCCATCCCTCTCGGTCTGCCTGTCGTTCGGCGCAGATCTCGCTCGTAAAGTCCGCACTTCGCACCTACGACTAGTTTTACATGCTAGCTTCCGTTTATATCTCAACCGTCATGTAGTCTGCGTTTGTCAGCATTTCGAGAAAACAAACAAGAACAGATTCATATCCTTCATTTTTTATGACTAAACTCTAAAAATGAAGGAAAATTTGTTTAAATACGTAAAAAGATAATATTATTTTTATTTACGTTTTTTTTATTCACTGTGATTTTTCGTGAAATTACCAAATTTCATTAAGTCAGTCCAGAAGTTATCCAAAATTTTTCACATATACTTCGCGCTGCATTCTCTACAAAATTCTCTACAAAAGCAGAGGGAAATCTTTTGTGAAATGCAGCTTGCCTAATATCCTCGGCTCGGTGCCGAGAATTAAATGTAGACGCGCTGCGACACATCTCGCAGAAGGCGCAGGGTATATTAAATGGTAACGTGCGGTGTACAAGCGCATGTTGGAGTAAAAACAACATTACCCTAAATCGAGATAATTACCGGAACAGACACAAATCTGTATGGTTAAAAGTAGCAAGCATGCTGTGTAAAATTTCAAGAAGTCAGCGACTATACCAGTTTCTTTCTTGTTTCATCTATCTACGTTTCTTTTTTCGTTCTCATTTCGCAAATATATATATATATATATATATTATGAAACTTAATATGCATAAACCAAAAAGCAAAAAATTAATTATAAATAAGAGACACAGTTAATGTGTGACGATGATTGATTTATTGCTCGATATATTTACGTTATACTTCTTTTATATAGAATATTATCGGTTTTCTAATATAGAATATCAGCAATCAATATCAGCAATATAAATAATAGCAGGTAGCATATTTGGTATTTCGCTTCAACGACCTAGCTATAGACGTCATGTTTAATCTCCCGTGAGGGAAAATAAAAGAGACGATTGGGCAGAAAGAACTCATTCATTAGAACTCTTTGCTCTCGACACAAGAGTTCGTCGTTACATCCAAGTCAAGTTCGTTCGCAACGCTACGCCGCGCCGTGTCGGCACTTTCAAAAACATCCGCACAGCACTAACGATACGTACACAGTGAAGAAAATAAAAAAGAAAAAAATTGCAACATCGCGAGCGCTAGCAATAGGAAATACATATACGTAAAACGCGTGAGTGTATGTAAAAAAATGATTTTTACACGGAGATCTAATGAAAACGTAAGGCGAGTTGATTTTCTGCATAAGCATATTGAGCGAAAAATTAAGTTGGACTGATATATTGCATGACAGGAAAAATTCATTCGTGTATTAGTCTTAATCCTGGCAAACTTTATATAATGTCCTATTTTGATGTTGAAGAATAGCAGTTGCAGCATAGCAATTCATAACGTTTTGCAACCATGAGTATTCGAAAACTGGGTCGCACATAAAAAATGTATAAGATAAGCAATATTATTTTTATCCTTTTCTATTACGAAATGTATCGACTGCAAATGGCGACTCGACTCATTCACGCTTTCATTTGTTCACTCTCGTACAACGAACGACGCACATTTTATATAAATCTAACGCGTGATGCATTTCAACATTCTCCCTATTACGTACTATATATATCTCGAACCAAATCAGAGCATAACTTCAGAACCATTGAAATTTCAATATAAATCGAAATATCGAATAAAAAAATGAATTTTTCATTAATTCTTCGTATAATGGACAAAAACTAAGAATAAAAATATTTTAAAAAAGTGTTTTAAAAAAATCTTAAAAAACAATGACTGATTAGTTAACTGTTTAAGTAAAATGCGCATTAAAAAATAAACTAAAACTTTTTACTCTATGCTGAATGTACATATGTACGATGTAAACCTGCATCGGTATAAATAGTGTCGCATGTAATAAGTTTTAATATACGATGTGCAACCAATCTCATATATAGACGCAAACATACGTGATGTCTTCTACTAATGAAAATATAAGCTAAATATGAAGCAATGACATTTTTATGTTAAACTAGGTATATGTAGATTTACATGTCAAAATAAATAAAATACGTGAATTCATTGTTCGAAAGAACGTAATTTAATATTCGACCATTAGTCAAATATTAAGCCGAACTTGTGCCTTATACAGGAAACACAGTTATAAATCTCAAATAGAACGGATGTTGAGAGCGCAGATAAAGCGCGTAATCAAAGCAAAGTAGCTCCATTGTGTTTCGAAACAGACATGAAACGCTGCTTAAAAGTCCATGAAATATGGCCCGCGTGGACTCGGCGAACCAATGGTCAACCAACGGACGATGTGCCTCATTGTATACTGCTATTGTTTCGGCGCTAATTACTTAATGAATTTAATTAGAGGAGATTGCGACAGGGTGAAATGACGATAGAAGCTATGCATCTTTACTCATCAGATGGATTCGTCAGGAAAATCCATTTCGCTGTGCTTCGCCACTTATCGCGTCCAGATTGAAAGGCCGTGAGGCAGAAATGGATTATCCCGAGGAAGGAGAAAAATCGGCGTTTACTCCGACCGAGCAAGGTGAGATTTTTCGCGACGTATTTCGGAAGCAGTCGATTTACTTTCGTCATGTTCGAAAAATGCGCTCATGTTCATTTGCGCAACGATGTACAACGCGAAGTATTGAAAATGAGTTATTTATTGTCTTTGATGGTGCATAATTTTTCGTCAATATGTATCAAATCAATATAAGAACTCATAAGTATAACATAACATAATTATAACACGAAAAAGACACGAAAAAGATATATCGAGGATTGATAAAATAGATTGATCAATTTGCAGCAACAATTATTTCTTCCGCTTTATTAATCACAGAATGAAAAAGGACGTTTCGCTTTTGCGTGCGTTTAACGCCGCAAGCGTGCCATTTTAAGCGCGGTCCATTCAAAGAGACGGGCTCTCGATAATGCCTTTATCAGAGCGCTATTATGACCATGATATGGCTTTATATGCCTCGTCAAATATCTATGCCCGGGAATGACTGACGGCGGAAAACTTGCGTGAATTTCGACATGATACTTCGCGGGAGGCTGGACACTTGCGCGCGGAAATGTCCAGTCGCACATGAGTTTCCAGTGAAATTTCCGGAATTCGCAGAATTCCCAGCATTCATTTGCGGAACGTTTAAAACGTGCTGACGGTAATGGCCTGAATTATTCACCGGTCGTATAAAATGTCCATCGGTCTGATTAATGAGTTCTGGCCGGGGGAATTTTTTCTTTTTTTAAATAAATTTCATAGTACGCGCGCGCGTGAATGGCATTATGAATAGCGTTCCCTGACAAAGGCTTTCTATAATTCTTCCCGGTAACGTTCGCGCGCGTCGCGCCAGCGTTCCTATCGGTAACAACGTCGATCGAACGGCACGTCGACGGAGAGATCGATAACGGCGAACTTACTCTTTGAAACTGTGTCGAATGCGCGTGGCGAAGCCATTAAATTCGACGTATAATAAATAACTGGAAAGAATACCGGTAGTGTCGTATACCGGTACAGTCGTGATTTATATCAGTGATTGATCGCTGCTGGACACTCTAGGAGGCTCGAATGCTCGTTGCAGATTCGATCATACGAGAGCACGATAGAGATCATATGAGATTGATCCCATAAGACAAAAGGTATTGCAATCCAATAACTCTTTTCATTAACAAAACGGCATATTGCTAAAAAGAAGTGATGTTAGTTCGATTCTTTGTTTTTGCGATAATTCGATTATAAAAATATTTTACTATTGCATCAAAAATTGAAAAGATATAAGCTAAAGATACATACAACGTAAGAAACTTTTTTTTCAATCGAATCGATTGTGACAAGTAAAATATTTTATTACATTCATTGTTATATTCTTATTATTATACTCGTTGTTAATGTAAATGATACACAAAAGAACGATTTTGATAAAGTATCTAAAAATTTAGATAGTACAAAATTGAATTTCCTACATAATTATTTTAATGGTCCAAAAAAGTTATTTTCAGATATAAATTTGTAATTCTAGCATGAAAATGCTGTAAAAACGTGTTAACATTCTAGCAACCAATTTGAGCGTTCTACATAATTATTTTCATAGTGCAACAAAATTATTTTCAAATCTGTATATCTACCTAAATTTTTTAATACATGAATAAAACCATTTTTATCCATTTTTCTAGAAACAAAAAATTTGGATTAGAATAAATTGGACTAAAATAATATAAAATTGTATAAAATAATAAAATTTAACAGAAATTTTATTAGTATCTTATAATTAGTATTTGGATTGATAATAAAGATTTATTATTATATAGAAAAGAATAAATACATAATATATTATATTTTCTTTTCTTCAAAAGAAACACAGTTTAAAAAATAAAGTTTCCCAGAGAAAAAAAGAAAAACTATGTTTCAAATTGATAAATGATCGAATAATATCAACAAATAGAATATGTATTCATAATATCATCAAATATTGCTTTCATCGTCATTTTCGTTTACAACCTTTAATAACAATCCTTTTTGAGTTGTGATAATTTTTATGAATTTTTTACAAAGTTAAATTAGTTCACTTTTGATGATTGATAGGGCATTGTTTATTTAATTCATTCATGGCAATGAATCAAACATCACATTTTATTGAATTGTATTATTTTGAGAAGAAGCAATACGTTTCCATCATATGAAAGCAAAAAAATTAATCCAGGAAACAGTAACTTATTTAAAAACCGAAACAAACAAAAGATAATCACAATGTTCATAATGTTGTTATCGCCAGTGCAACGGAGCGAGTCCTATCTGTTCGACCACGTGCGCTTTTGTAAGGATCGCGATTTTTCTAGAAAAATATCGAGATTACGTCGAGACAGACGGGATAACGGGCAGTAAAGAGCTTTTCGCGAGGATGAGAGAATCGCGGAGGACAAATATACATTCGCTGGAAAAGGATTCTCGTCATTGAAGACTTAATCGTTTCTCTCTCTTTTCCTCTTTTTCGATCGTTCATCGAAAACCGAGCGCTCGCCACATCATACAATAAAACGACGAACGTAACGCGTCGCATTATCGTTTTTTTTCCTTCGCCATTCCTTGCGTGTTCGAGACTATGGGTATCGGTGGCGCACATAAAGGATATATACGAGTTCCATCAGAGCGACCTCGAAACAAGAACGGTATCTATCGTCTTCCCTGAATAATTCATCCCCGGATAATACCGCGACTTAAAACGCGATTCACTGTATTCGGGATATCCAGGATCGCCGGAACATTCAGGATTGGATTATTCCTCGTGCGATCTCCCTTGGCATTCCTCTTGCCGCCCCCCCCTCCCCCCTCTTCGCTAACCCCTATGCTTCGCCACCTACTTGGAATTATCCAGCCAGGTGTGAATTCACCGCATCGCGAATGGATATCTTTCTCTCTCTTTCCTCGATTCTTCTTGTAGATTCGTCAGCGGGTGCCGCCGCATGCCGAGTAAGAGGCGAACGCATTTCTAATATCTGTCTGCGAGATCGGTCTGCGCGGCGGTATCTCCTTCTTGCCCCCGTACGTCGGGGGTGTATCGCTCTATCTCTTTCTCGGGCCGAGCCGGAGGCTCCTCTTTTTGCCCAGTCCGCACACACTGGGATCAATAATGCACCAACCACTCGCTGCTCTCACCCCTCTCCTTCTCTTTCCTCTTGAAAACCGTACCAGCACCCATCCACCCAGCACGCCCGTGAACCTCTTCTCCCCCCGCGTCCCACTGGTCCCATCGCCCCTCTCGCCGCGTAACCTCCCTTAGCTATCCTCGCGTTGGCTCCCTTCGCATTGCCATCTCTCTCACATTCATGCACCAGTCGAGTACAGTCGGATCCATCCCCCCCCCTCCCCCGCCACCTTTGCCATCCTCAGAATTCCGTCTCCGTCCCGCACAGGGAGAGATTCTCGTCCCATCTCGCGCGCACGATTTCTACCACCCCTTGCCGTCGATCTTCTTTGCAGCGTTTCTCCCGCCCCCTCTCTCCACCTCCCCCCCGCCCCCCAGTTTTCACCC
>NW_017259255.1:168385-200906 GCF_001594045.1 Atta colombica | reverse complement strand
CGCCGCCGCCGCCGCCGTCGCCACCGCCGCAGCGGAGCTCCTCTTTCGGGGTTCGCACGCTCTTCGTCGTCTCACCCCTTTTATTCATCTTGCTTCAACCAGTCCGTTTTATCACCGTTCTCTGTCTGCTAAAGGCACACATACTCTCCAATACACATGCACACAGAAACCTTCACACACCCTTCATGCGTCTCTCTCTCGCCGACTATCTTCCGTGATCCTTCTTCATCCTTTCTCAACCCTGCTTGCATCCTTCTATCTCTGCCTCTCATAGCTCGTCTTCCGCGAGTCTTCTCTCTCACCCTTGCCCAGAAAATCCTCCCTTCCCGATACACCGAATCTCCCTCCAGGAGAGACCGGCTTCCACCATCCGGCACGCCGCCGATCTTCCTCCCCTTCTCTTCCACAGTGGCTGAGGGCAAGCGAAGAACGGGCATCGGTTCCACGAGGGTCTCTTTCGAGCTCGTAGGAATTCGCGCTTTGATGAAACCTCCATCTCTCTTTCTCGTATCGAAAAGCATTTAAACATTGTCTACCCGATCGCCTGTTCCCAACCCATGCCCGCACCGTCGCCGCGACTCTGAGAAAGCACTCTGCGCTTTCTTCCACTGTTCTTTGTTGTGTCATCGGAGTCAGCACCATCGCACCCGCATACCGTTATACCTCCGCGTCTCTTCACTTCATGGTATCATCCTTCGAATAGAGGATGGATTTTTTAGAATTATTTGCACGTTCTTCTCGCGCGTTTCATCATCGATTATCCTTATTGCTCATCGTATATATCTATTGATCACGTCGTCTCGACGTAATATTGCAACTTTTTTAATATATCAATCTATAACACATGAAAGCCGATACATTATAGTAGCCGATACATTTCGACGTATCATCTCGAAGTAAAATAACCAATTTTTAAAAACAAACATGTCAAGAATTATTGCATCAATTAAAGTGAATCATTTTTATAAATAAAATCAAGCAATATTCGAGATGACTTTTGCATTGAGAATTTAATACCAAGTATAATTGAGATTCTTCATCCGGCATATTTGAGTTATAATACGGTCAACTTGCTAAAAGAGTTGAGAGTATGATTATTTCTCGGTATGCGCTAGAACTTTTATTTCTTCCTTGAGAGTTAATGTGCGAGAGTAAGCATAAGAGGAAAACGAACAGAGAGTGTATTTATTTTGCCTTACGGTGAAAATTATACTTAAATATTTGCATTTCCACATTTTGCGCAAGAACGCCGGCAAGAAGGACGATGGAATGGTGCGCGTGCGAGCATCGGGTTAAAAATGGGTTAGACAATAGTTGTATATAAGTTTGCCTATAATACACACCAGTTTATTACTAACAACATTTCAACATACATTCTACGCATGAAGAAAATTTCAGCCTACCATTTTTTCGTTCCTTTCCACTTTTGTTTGAGATTCCTGAGCTATACTTTTCCGACACCCGTTATCGATTACGTGACTTCTAATGCACACTAATGATATGCGGAGTAACCTACCAAAGTTTTGTCAATATAAAGTCAGACTTTAATATCGACTAAACCAGAGCTGAACGTCGGTATCATTATAATTCTACAGTACTTTCTGCACTATATAATCAGTAATATATGTATATGGTTCTAAAAATACAGAGCAGATATTTTAAGCGATATCTAATAAGACATACTTCATATTATTCTCAATTTCTAAAGCACTCTCACACGTTTTTTTATATTTCATAAGTTTAAAAGGAAGATAATTTTTCATGTATCATTAATGAAATTATTTATATAATTACATATAATTACATATTATTTATATAATTACTTATTTGTATAATATTATGATTTGAGTTTCTTGTCAGAATAAAAAAAAACAATGTTTATAAAACAGTCGTTCGAATTTCAGAGAGAGAGAGAGAGAGAGAGAGAGAGAGAGAGAGAGAGAGAGAGAGATATTAATCTCCTAATAATAATAATAATAACTTTATTACTATTATTTACCAAGTAGTGAATACTCTTGCAGACAAAAAGTGAAACTCTAAATACCCATTTAATTTCCTAATCTGAGATATATATTTGATATACAGCATAATAAATAAATAAAATAATATAAAATTTGAATTTAATAATAAAATTAAATTTAATAATTAATACATTTATGAAGAATTATTATAATTCGATATATTTGTTTTCTTTAAATATTGTATATTAAAATTAAGTTTTCGGTGGCACGTGGAGAATGCAAGAAGTGCGATTTTCAGATAAATCGGAAATTTCGTGGACGGTGCAGGCAAACACACAATCACATATATACATACTCACATACACAAGTCCCGCGGTCTCGCAGTTTCGTTAATCGCGCAATACGTTGTTACCAGTTGTGCCGTTTTCTCTTCGTTATTGCGGCCGGTGCGAGAGAAATGTGTGCCGTAATTTCGGATATTGTGTCTCACTTTTCGGATTAATCGCGCAACATTGGAAGCCGAAATATTTCGCCGGCAATTTCGACGACGACGTCGGGATGAGAGAGAAGAAACAAAGAGAAAAGAGGCAGGCGAGAGGACGAGAGAATGTCTGGGGCCAACTACGATGTGTTATGATCTCATTCGTAGAATAACGAGATCATTTAGCTTTTTTTCTCTGGCAATCGAATGATCGATTTGTGATTCGATCCAATTTTTGACGGTGTGATATTTGTCAATAAATGTGTACTTGTAAACTTGACATTATGGAGTAAATAAATTCGCGAATGCAACTTCAATTCAGACATGGCAACGTTTTAATTAATCTTATTGATATTGGATGCTTGTGCCAATTAATTCATGCAGCAAAAAGAAGAGAGAAATTTATTAATTTTGCTGAATTACACCAATTCGATGAATTTTAGTTACAAAAAATGCGATAGAAGGCGAGATTTACATATACATATATTCATTATTCGTGTATTGTGTTGTATGTATTTCCGTTGATAGAATTCGTTGATGGAAAGTGTACTGTCCATTAATATGCGCTTTATAATGTTACGTATATTAACACGGTAAACAACAGCAGTAAATATTTTATCGAGATAGATGAAGAAATTCTTTAAATAATGCTGAATATGAAATAAATTGACCAGCGGTACAAAAACCGATATCGAATAATTCTGTATTTCAGTATTATACAATAATTAGAACGCAAAATTATCATTCCGTTCCACTTGGGACGTTACGCGTTAATAAGAGCAGATTATATCTGTGCAACAAGCATGGCTTTTGTGTAGCGTAAAAAGCGGCGTGTTTCCACAGAACATCAGATTGTTCTAATCGGATAGAGTTTCTCCTGGTACTAATTGCGAGTCTCGGCTACCTTGAGAAAAAGTAATATCCCGTGACGTAATTGCATGCATGGCCACCGACTTGTCGTAGTTAATATTGATACAACTGGTTGGTCGGCACATGATAACACCTGCGATTCCATGTACGTGTATCTATGTCTCTTGAACTTACGAGCTTCGAGATACCGCTACTTTCGTGCTTTCCTGCACGTGTAAAATAAAAGAAAGCTCACTATTGTCTCATATATGATTGAGGGATTGAATAGATGATGGAGGTACGTTATCAGGATCATCTTATAAGTTTAAAACTCTAAAAATGACTACATATATGCATTACATTGTTTCCATCAAGAAAATAGATATATGGAAAGAGATTTTCTTTAAATATAAAAAAAGAGATACGCGTAATAAAAATAATGAACATATAAAGATATAATTAATTAATACATATTTTACACTCTCTCGAATTATTTCTGCGAGTAAATTATATCGTATTATATCTCTAAGTGCGTTCGGGGAGCATTATTTGTGTCATTCTAGACTTATTTTACGTCTAATCAATAATGAAGATAGAATGATAGAAATAGCAAATAGCATCTCCCCGAACGCACCTTATATGACATATATTTTCAGTTTATATAGATATAATATGAGTTATTATCGCAGAAAAAATTGGGTATCCAAGGGACAAAAGCTACGCATTACACATGTTCTATCGAGATACCCTATACCTCCCGCGTATCAGAGATAATGAAGATCCGGCATGCTGGTTGATTTTCCCGGCTGGGGGTTTCGAGCTTGCTTATTCTTCGTCCGAGGATGTGAGAACGGTCAGCTGTTACTCGTAGAGTACATAGAAGAGTAAATAGGAGCGCGTGTCGCGCGAGTACCATGAGACGAATGAGGACGGTTGCGTCAAGGAATAAAAGATAAAACGAGAAAAGAAGTAGCAGGATAAAGAGGCGGAACAAGAAGGAAAAGGAAGAAAAACAGAAAAAGTGAGAAGAGCAATTTGAGGGGACGATGGCGCGGATAAAGTGTGCTGCGCGCGGATGCTGCAAGATATTGCAGCAATGAACAACGGCAGAGGTGCGTTCAAAGAAGTGAAAGAGAGAGAAAAGTAGAGAGCACGCGAGAATGTATTCATCGCGCGGGGAAGTTATGAGGGCAGTTATCGCCGGGTGATAACTCTTATTGCTGCAATAAAGTCGCGCTGCCACCCTCGAGAGGCGCCAACTGCTCCCCGAAGGCTGTGCACGCTCGTTACCGTTCCGACATCCTCCCCCGTCCTCCACATCCGCTACGCCAATACCGTATGCACACCGCATAGACGCGAATGCGTGCTGTGACCGTATGTGCCGCGCGGCCCATAAACTGGCGTAAACCGCCATCAACACCAAGAGCTGCTTGCAATTGTAAATATCTCTCTTTGTTCCATTACTGTGTATCACGCGAGCACCCTGAGTGCCATTGTCGCTACCTGTGTGTTAATTGCACTCGAAGATTATAGGAATGATCTGATGCACTCAGTTTAATTTAGCCGTAGATGGAAACGTTAATTAATTTGTTTCGATTCAAAGTAATTAAGATGCTGCATACCGGACGACACCGAGGCTTGAAAAATTGGCTGCTGAGTCGCGACTTAGATCAATTGTGTTCCGTGTAAATAGAATATTGGGAGATGCTGACCAACAACTACGCGGTAAATCAGCGTCACGCGGTTTAGTAATTAATATTCGAGTGTACAGCGCGCCAGCAAGATTCAATTACGGGCGAAGATATAAGATAAGTACGTCGCGCCCATCGATAGGTCACTGAGATTCGACTTGTCGCTAACAAGATCTGCACGGTAATCAATTATAGTGAGTCATGGAGACTAAGATTTAGTACCTTTGTGTTATATTATAGCGCACTTAATAAAGAGCGTAAATCATCAATATGATATTAGTCTGATTTATAGCGATATTTATAAGAGAAAGATCGAATAAACTGCGCGTTCTATCCATCATTAAATATGAAAAAAAAATTTTCCCCAAGAAAGATTCCTCAAGGGTCTTTGATAACATAAAAAGACTCTTGAAAGACGTGAAAAATTTAAATTCGCTCATTTTAATAATTGAAGCTTACGGAAAGGGTTACAGCTCTTAAGGGAGTATTCTCTCAGGATACAATAAAACTTGCCGACCCTTCCTGTTCCCAATTAACTGCAGCATCCTGTAGGAGCACACGCGGCGTGAGCAGATCTTAAGGAAACTGTTTAAGCGGGGTCTAACGTACGGAGTAGACCGAAGCAAATGGTGGGAAGGAAGGAAGTGAGCGTCGTCAGGGAACACCCTCTAGTCGGTGAGGCCGTTCCTGCGGGATCACGACGACGATGGTCGACGGCACGAAGAGACGAGAAGGAACGAAGCAACCGAGCGAAGAGAACTCCCATGAGGCTCGCAATCCGCCCTCTGATTACTGTATTCAACACAATCTCCGCCATTGTCTCCGCGCCACCTCGCACAGAAGAGGACATATTAATATTACGTTCCGGAGGGAAGATGTCCATTCCGCGTTGAATAATCCAAGGCAACCGTTCCTTCTCGAAGTTATATACCTGAGAAGGTATAGGCATGCGGACTTGCAGGATTCTCTGCCGACGCGGATTGCGCAAAACTGTCCGTATATATGTGCGTGTATTGCGTCAATACGTAAGTACTGAAAACGGAATAATAGAATCGGAGAAAGACGAACATCGTAACGAGAGAAAGGCAAAGGAGAGAAGGATGGGCCGCTGATGTCGTCGTCGTCTCGTTTTCGTCATCGTGAGAATCGCAAAGCTGTTAGCACGGGTGAAGGGTTGTTCCTTCCCGTGATGGATTATCGTGGGATTTCGCAATACTCTTAGGTGCGTTAGGCTGACGTCCTTTCGATGTAATGTCCGTTTGGTTCGTCCGTTGGCTCTAGATTTATACTCTTACATTGATGGATAGAAATCGAGCGTTGATTGGATTACCTTCTTCAATTATCAATAATTTTAACGGAATTAAAGTTCTTTTAGAAATAAAAATCGTTCTATCTGTGTTAGGAGACTTATTATTTTATATAATAACGTAAATAATTTTAGTTTAAATAGTGAAATATAAAAAGTCACACTATTAATACGTACTAATTTTAATCTAAAGGAATGTGAAAATTTTCAAGAGTAGTAATTATTAAAAATAATTGAAGCACTTTCCTTCATCGCAAGAGATACTGATGAAAACCGTTGCATCACGCACTAGAGACTCGGTGCGTGCTTGTGCGTAATGTATTCCCGTTTACGTAGGTCGAGATAGATTGCGTTACTTCCGCATAATAACTCGAAGAAGTTAAACATACGAGAGGAACGTCCACGGAGTTATAGCAGCTAACACGCGGCGCTGAAACGCGTAGTAAAGTGAAACACGGCGGAGATAGATCTCGTATAATCCTCATATTTCTGCAATACGTTACCTTCGCCGAGAAGCGGTCTCGCACGCTGAAACTCTTGCTGACTTCGTCTCGAGTGTTTGAGAATATGTTATAACTTGCATGCCGCAAGTATGCACTTCGCCGTATCTGAGCTCGTCGGAAAGACGCGTTCGTCGATAGGAGAAATACCAAAGCGATGGCAAATGGCCAAAAGTAAATGCGAAACGGAAGCGATATACCGAAAAAACAAGAATCCCCTGAAAAATTGATACAGAAAAGAAAACCCTATCAAGACCCAGATAATTTATTATGGACTTTAGGTCAAACCAGTTCGCGATGTCAGCCATGCATAGCTTTGCCGTTCCATCTCGCGTTTAATGCCGGACATCCATCTTAGTCAAAAATGACTATTTCGTAGGATCCATAAACAAAACTGCCCACGCGATGAATAATAACAGAGCGTGAGATTTAACTTTTCGCGACATTGCAATCACCATCTTTGATATTAGAAGTCGACCTGCAGTTTATCAAAATCAACCTTGTCACGATAAATGTATATCAGTATAAGATTTTAAGCTAAATCGTTAATATTATAAGTAGAAATATCACATAAATAATAATAATAATAATAATAATAATAATAACAATAATATCTTTATTAAGATGTAATGTAGAATAATAGGAAGTATATATAAAAGAGAATAATCAACTTGCATCGTAAAAGGCAAGGTATTAGTAATAATACTGCTTATAAATTCAAGTTTAATATTTTGAAATAACACGAAGCTAAAGCATAAACAGAACAGAAAATAAGATAAATAGAAATAAGTAGATGAGTTATTGGAGCTATACTTTACAGCTAATGGAAATGAATACTGCTATCAGAGATTGATTGGTCGTCATTTAAAATGAACGATTGGCAAAAAGCAGTAACAAAAAGCTAACTAGGATACAGTTATTACATAAGCCGTGGCAGAATTAATAATTGTCAACGCTAGCGGTAAAATAAAATGTAGTGATAACTACATTTGCGGATAAGATAAGATTCGTCAAATGAGAACCGCTGCATGTTCAGGGGGTAGTCCGCCCTGCTGATCACGGCATCACGCTACCGCACCACCCAGATATTTTAAAGCAACCCCTGCCAGAGTTAGAGAGCGGACGAAGGGGTGATGGGTTAGCAGGGCCGGACCGGTTTGAACTGTTTTAGGTATATGTATATGTAGTAACGCCAGCGAATAATCTAAAACGTGAAAGTTCGCGAATAGAACAAGAGATTTCCATCGCTTCGTAGGAGATCATTTATTCAGATTTCGAAAGAGGTCGCATGTTCTCCTTCTTTCCTTTCTCTTTTCCTTTTCTTTCCTTTTCTTTTACAAAATCAGTATTTTCAAATCAACGTTCAGTAGTATTACAATAATCTCAGTGGCTTTAAACCGACCCTGTGGATACAAGCAGTGAGGCCACCGGTGTTCTCTCTGCCATGGGCGCGACAGTAGAATCGAACCGCTCGTGCACCACCATTCCATAACGACCTCTCCTGCTCTTTCCATAGATAATGTCTCGGCCGTCCTGCACCCGCTCTTTGGTTCCTGGCTCGCTTCCCGTCAGAGAATTTCCATACGAACCGGGCTGCCTTGCATTCGTAGTCTTTTTTCTACAGTTTAGCTTTCACGACACATGGACGTGATAGTGTCACTGTGACAAGCGACAAAAAATTTAAGAGATCCACTTGCTTCGTATGCTGGAAACAAAAATATTATCTAAAGCCCTGGATCCTATCAATAAATGCCATATTTCACATATCTGTTCTGTGTTAAATATGATTAAAGTTCTGTAATAAATGTAATAATTAAATATTTCTCTCAAAGCTTAATCCGTTTTAATTATGTAATTGTGTAGCTCAAATTCGCTTAAATAACTCGTTTAAGTAATTTTAATGTTTTTGATATTTTCAATCCAATAAATGTATTTTCGAAAGAAAATTATACAATATATATTTATAATAAAATTAATATTATATATAAAATCATATATAATAAAAATACATATAATAAATTTATAAGTGCATATTTCTTCTACATTCAAAGGATTATTCAAATAATATACCTTCGGTACAAGATGCATTATGATAGGATTAGATTTGCTTGCTAGGTACATAATACTCTAGATATATGCACGCGTACAATATAAGCGGTATATATTTTATTCAAAATTAATTCTGCGGGAAATTCAGTCACCGAACATAAATTTGGCAGGTTTAATTAAAGCACGAGTCGAACATGTCGCGAAATTTCGCTCGATAAGAGAACGAGCATTACACGCGCAATTTTTATTTCTAATAATCACTAATTTTTTTATATAAAATAATTTAATTATGACTTCTATCCTCCTTCCCACTTCTTCCAAAGTAATTACGTAATTAGTGACATGTATTAAGAATATTTAAATCGAAAAGAATCAAAATCATATTTCACATCAAAATTATGTTCATTTTTATAAGAATCTTTCTGCTAAATCGCTTTGCGAGTACACAAAAAACATTTAATCGTTAATATTAGGATTATTATCGAAATTACATTAGAATTATTATCGAAGTTACATTAGGATTTACATTACTGCATTGAAACTAGTCTTTACTTTCTTGTGAGAGAAAAATTAAAGATCAGCTGGTATGATCTCAAAAAAAATCACACTAGCTCAGTTTGCTACTGTGAAACACTTTATAATCGTATAGCCGGTTGCGTCGATAGTTAAAGCCGATAAAATCGCGAGTCGAGTAATGCGATCGGGGGCTTCTAATCTCTGTTGCGCAGCAGGAGTTACTGATAATTGCGCCGGGGAAACTCGCGAAACGAACGATAAATCACGACGGCTGTAAAATATAGGAAACGATCAGCGCTATCGAAGGGCCGCCGCTAACGGCGATAAGGCGAGCGATAAATCACGTAGGATGCAGCTACCGATCGAACGAATGTACAACTCCGTTGGATCGAAAGGTACTCTGTAAAAAAGCCTTTGCCTATTGCTAGGCAAATCCCATTCGCGTATATCAACAACGCGTATACCAATGCCTTTAAAATAAAACATTTTATGATATATTTTTTATTAGATTAAATTAATTCTATGAGAGATTAAATTAATTCTATAATTGTATCGTTACTATTTTTATCATTTACGCATAAATTTCGATAGTAGAATCGTTTCAATTCATGGACATATAAACAAATACGTATGAAAAAGTGTTTTTTAATTAAAATATCGTTTTAAAAATACGTATTGTATTGACATTTATTAATAACATTTCATATCGTCAAAAACTATCAAAAATTATAAAAATACAATATTATACGTTCTCTTGGCTAACCGTTGCATCATTATATTTCTTTTCAAAATAAAAGATTTTTGAATTGCTTGACAGAATATCACACCGTAAAAAAAGAAAAACCGATCTGATTACACGTTCGAATTTTATTTGAATGATAACGTGTTCGCTATTATCTAAGCTGCAAATAATCTTTTCAATCAAATAAGATCGAAGAAAATAATAAATTATTGAGTTCTATGAATAAACGTATTTTTTTTATTACAATACAGATTCATTGGGATGTTGAAAAATATCGATATCCTATGATGAAAATAATAATTTTTTTAATCATTCATAGTCACCTGGGATACAGGGAATTCCAAAATGATGTGAGGCTTTATATTTGTAAGTTCTTTTTTTTAAGACAGGACTTAAATTGTCATTTATTCAAAATACCTTTTTTGCGCCTAGAGACCGAATATTGTTTCTTGGATGTCAGTCTGCGATTTTTTAAAAATAATATTAAAATTAAAAACTTTAAAAAGCTACTGCATTTCTACGATATTTAAAGTATGTTCAATAATTGTTGCGATTTTAAAGAACAAAAGCTATAAATATTGCAATGAATTAAAATGTTGAGATCATTTTGCCTTCTGTGTGAACAATACGAACATAAAATTCTCAGAAGGTGTGATCACGAAGAATTAAATGTGATTGCGAGTGACGAGAAATATTATAATAATGATATTGTACTCATGAGGCATCGCGTGATTTAATATCTTTATATAATAAGTACGTGTGTGATATTGAGAGGGATTGACTGAATGATTCGATAATGGAGGTCAACCGCATAGAGGAACGAATTTGTATAATAATTGCATAGTAATATATTGCATTTTATGTGGTATTCCAATATGCGCGATTCGTGATCGTTAAAAATTTATTAGAGTAACGCATCCTTTTAATCAGACATTTTTCGCATAGAGGAGGCGATAACGTATGAGTGCCTGTATAATTGAAAATTTCATGGAATCAGCAATTTTCATGTAAACGACGCGTTTAATTCTAACATCAAAAATACAGCTGGTTAAATAAAATACCTTTGCGGTGTGGTTTGAAAATTCAATGCAGCAAATTTATTCGCGTTTTATTTATCTGATAAAATAGTACATATATTGTTGACATTTAAATGCATCGATTGAATCCCTGCAATAAAAATATACGTATATATACGATTTTTATATACAATTTAGTATTGATACTATTTTAAAGAAATATTTTAAAACAATACGAACATAAAACATTTCTAAGGTTCATTTTCACAATATATAGTTGTTTAAAAATTGAAAGTTACCAAGAAATTTATGAATGAATTTTACTGATAAATCTCTTGATAATCTTTAATTTTTAGATAACTATATATTGTAAAAATAGGTCTAATTATTTTATTTAAATTACAAAATTAATTTATACAAAAATTTCATGACATACTTATAACGTTCTAAATCTCGCATATTTAAGTATTTGAATCAATTTCATACATGATTGTATCTAATGACGTATAATGGATAGCATGAGTACCTTGGGTCACATTTCGAACCATTGTTAATGAATTTTCTATTAACGTTCTAATGGTCTAAGTCAAAAGGGTCCGTCATCGCGGATGGATTCCTTGTCTTCCACCATTATCATTATATACGCTCAATTTAGCAGAAAGGTTTGCTTCCTACTGGATTCTCTGCATCACGTCGTAACACTTCTACGGTGTGTTCACGAGTTTACGGCTCGTTAACTCAGACTGTTGTGGAAATTTTGCATGAACCGATAACTTGTCGTAGAAACCTGAACTGACGGACGGGCTTCATCTTCACTCTGCGAGCTATCGACAACTTCCAATGTAATTATAAAACGTTACAGAATTTTCAAATAAGGCGATCAAATTACTGAATCTTCATACAAGAACGTATGTTCTTTCCGTCCTATTTTCCAAGATCCACTACGTTATTCATAGCTCGCAAATTCTCTGCTAACTTACATTTTCGTAACTTGTACATATTCTCCGGCACGAACGACGTGCGGTCGCGTACAAATTTCTCTTTTGACAGTGTTATAATACAGAAATCTTACTTTCTGTTAATGTCTTGCGTATTGTTGAAACTTGTGGAAATGGTTCGCGATTCGTTTACGCGAATTTCATATTCGTATAAATCGAAAACTGCAGACGTAGCGTTTCTTAGTTACATCCTATAAAAATAGCAAGTATCTCAGAATAATCCAAAATATGATTTGCCTTTTTTACATTACTCAAATTCTTATAAGGTTCTGTGAAATTTGGAAAAATAACAATTAACTCCTTCAGATCCCGTGAACATTGTAATATACACATTGTAATATTATATAAATTTGAAGACATTATCCGTTGAGATTATTAATTCTATCGACATAATCTGAATATAACGTATATATTAGAAAAATAGTTAAACTTTAAAAAAAATTTTAAGATGATTTCAATAAAATCAGGTCTGAAGGGATTAAAATAATCGTCTTGCTTATTTCAAGAGGATTATCTCAAGAGAATATTCTTAATCGGATTTTCGGTTTTCAATACTTATTCGACCTAGGTTGTGTTCCAAAATACCTGTACTGAAAATCTATCTATAGTGAGCATAACATAAATTATACATTTTCAGTACTGGCAGTAAATTTTGAAACAGTAAATTTTGAACCCTAATCCGCAATAGCGCCTCTTTTTGCGAAACGTTAATTAAAACCATTCACCATTCTTATCAACTGTAATGCCAATTGTAACATTTTACTTATATACCAATATACCGATTCTCGTTGCGTTTATATGAATTCACATCCCGTTAACTATTCACCTTTGCCAACCGCACGCTTTGCAGTGCTTCTCACAATTGCGACTTGTTTTCTGTTGCCTGTCCCAGACGCGAGATCGCCGTTTGCACCAGCTCTCTCTCTCTCTCTCTCTCTCTCTCTCTCTCTCTCTCTCTCTACTGTACTGGCGAATTCACAGCTCGTTAACTCTCGCTGTTGAGGGAATCAGACTAAACCGCACCGGCGTCAATTCTATCGTTTTCACCGAGAATAGGTTTAGGACACTGCTTCGTAGCTGTGAAACAGATGCGCGCACGAAGAAAGAGAAGGCTTTTGCATTGTGTATCCTCCTATTTTCTCTCTTTCATTAGGTTCTTCCGAGTGAAATACATAATGGAAAATCCGAACGTTAAAAGCTGCAAATGCTAGACTGTTGCGAATGAGAGCTCGTCAATGAACTCGAAACCCTTTTTACTTTTTAATCACAGTGGAAGAGGAAAGCCTTTTGTAGCTATTATAAAAAATTTATAACTCAAAAAGAAATCAAATAAGCTAAGAAATATTTATATTTTCAGAATCGTGATAGAGTCATATCCTAAAATTTTACAGACATTATTGTAATGGGAAGAATAAGAGAAAGAAAATATCTTTTTCCTCTTTGATCCTGGTGAATCCGGGAGATTCAACGCGCGTTTCTCGCGGTATTCTCCACCGCAAAGACTGCTACAAGGTTCACGGGTTCACAGCTCGTTAACTCACGCCGTTACGGGAATTGCGCGAACCGGTAACTCCACGGGAAAGCTGTCGGATGCCCTGCTTATGCCACTGTGGCAACTTCGGGCCATAACTCGCGCCTCGGCGCAGGACGCCAAGACATTTTAATTATCTTTCGAGCACGCAGCCTCCCCTTCCTCAATCGTCCCTGTTCCCGCTTCCTTTCGCCAGCATGTATCCAAGCTACCTTCTTTCTTCAGCCGATTGTTGTACCGTTCTACGTAGAATTTATGACTGCGGTGTGCCTTAGGAAAATGAAACGATATTCTTTGCTCGCTTACAGACGGCCTCGCGGGTAATATCCAAGCCAAGGAGACTGCATTCCGGATTCTTCGCCACCGTCGACTGCGAGGATGAACTTGTTATTCTGTTCTCGAGGACGAAACTTTATCGTCCGGGAGCAAGATCGTTCCCCGCCGCTCGCGCTGTCGCGGCTCGTTAAATCGGATATACATTTCCGCGCAAGCGTTCTTTTTTCCATGAAAGCGGAAGACACGGCGATTCTTTTAACCGCCGCCGCGCCATTGCGACCCGATTCCGTCCAAGTCATAGAGCTATAATTCATGGGTGCAAACGTTAGAATTGAGAACGAATATAGTCCAGATATTCTGATCTATCTCAAAAGTATATAATCCAAGAATAATATTGCGAAATATATTGCATAGATGTTATATCTCCCTTCGTTCCGCTATCTTTCTGTAATATTTTAATGTCCGTTTTATAAAATGGCGTGAAATAGCGATGGTAAAGAGCATAGCGAGAATTACGACGTATGAATTTAGCGAAAACGTGCCCTCGCGTGTATTCCGATCGTGCGACTGTCATATTTTCGTGCGCGGCTAAACTTCGCTGAATTTCCATAAGAAAACTTGCCTTTATTCCACCTCTACGCCGCAGATCTTCGCATTTCGTTTTCAGCAGCTTTCTCAAGCCACGGTTATCAGAAAAGCGGACAACGAGGTGCTTCAAATTCAATAACGTCTGCAGACCCACTCGGCAAAGCCCCGCTATTTCGAAAAATATTACGAAATGCACTTTCCCATGCTGAAAATTAGGATATAAGAAAATTCGAGTTTCATATATAAACTAATCGATTTGATTAAAATCAGGGAATGAAAATAACTTGTAACTGTAACCTCGTTACTTGTAACGAGGTTACAGTTACAAGTTATTTTTCTGGTAATTTTACTGGTAACTGCGTTACTTTTTTTTGATAACTGTAACGTAGTTACATTTTTTTGGTAACGGTGATGAATACCGTTACTTTGCACACAATTGGACATGATTCGATTGAACAAGCCACTTATAACACTTGAGAAAGTCACTAGAAATTCTCCTTCCTAGGCATCCGATTTAAAAAAAAAAAGTAACTTTCTCAAGTAACTGCAACGTTATTTTTAAAAATCGATAAGTAATAACGGTAACTTGTTTCTACTCGATAACGAGCAACTGTAACTTATTACTTTTAAAAAATAACTTTCCATTCCTTGGTGAAAATTAAGGAAAATGAATACGAGAAAATTAATTACTTAATATAATATGATGAAGATTATACTGCATGCTGATAATACCATCAGTTTTCTGCAGATGTCAAACAAATCCCAGCAGCGTAGTGGTCCAATTTCATCACCGTCATAATAAGGCATCCAATTTTCTCTGTTTAAAACACTTAAAATCCACACGCTCGACGCGCCAATTTCTCAGAACTGTTCGCGAGTACCTCCCTTTCGGTTAAATGTCCAAATAATAACAATTCAAAATATACGAGGCGAGCCAGGCTGTAGCAGTTCACAGTGCTAAAGTACAACCGCGTACAATGTAACGGAAATTGTACCACTACCTAGCGCCGTTACCAGCCTCGAAATGCAATTATCACTCACCGCGCGCGCTATATTTTCAGGCGTGCGGAGAAGGCGAAAGGGAGGGAAGGTTATGCTCGCTGGAGGGTAGTGGTGGCCGAGGGGTATCGTGCATTAGCCGCGAGCTTGGTTGCAATAATTATTATTTATCGCGCCTCCTCGCCCACCCTCTCTCTTGTGCCCACCATTATATTAGTTCGCACCACTCCACGTCCGTCCGCTGGAACGCTACCTCTGCCGCTACCGCGCGCTGTGCTTCGCAAATCGAATTGATTTCCGGAATTTATCGCGCGGCAGATTTTCCCTTTGTCCTCTCGCTTACATGCCCGGCCGAATACACGAGCGATGGTATATCGGCCCAGAGTATACGCGCGCCGTACAACGCACATACGCTCTCGCTACGTATGCGACTGGTCGGTCGCGTATAAATTTTCTACGAATAATAAATCAGTATGTGGGACGCGATGCAGGAGGCCGCTTCATATCCCGAGTGCGAAAACAGTGCGGAAACGCGAAGTGTCCCGCGGGAAAGTTCGCGAATTCTTCAATACGTTTCAAGCAGATGACTCGATTGCAGGGACTTTTGCAATTGCATCGTCACGAACGGCTGAATATCTCTCCAAAACTATGTTTCAACTATTGATAGATTCTTTGAGTTTTTGCACATTTCGTGCAATTTAAATGGTAAATTTTAATTTTCATGCATGTGTGGTACGATCAAATGGTAAAAAACGATTAAAGCAATTTATAGGATGACACGCGAAATGTACTATTTGGTTATTTCATTAAAACTATACTTGGAGTATCGGTTTTATTTTTACTTTGAACAAATTTTTTCAGATGTGGTATCCCGAAATTGGATGGAAGTAAAGGCAAATATCAGTTTATGAAATGACGGACAAAGGATGGTATAGTCAAAACGTTAAGTATAAAGAGAAAATTGTATTGTTCTTTTGCAGAAACAAAGAATGCGACAGAGATTCGGAGACATTTTCACTCACATCATGCAGCTGTGTTGTGCGTTATTTGAAAATTTCTGTCGAAAAGTATTATAGTCAAATATAAGAGAATATCTCCAAGCGTTTGAAGTAAAACAGCGGCTATATTGAATGTTACTCAATAAAAACAATTTTTTAAATTTTAGTAATTAATTCTATACCAATTCTGTACCAATTTTGTTAAAAATAAATGTAATAAGATTTTGTTATAAATAAATGTATTATAAATGTAAAACAAATGGGATGACATTTGCATGTCCTGCATTTCATAAGCTGATATGCCTTCATTTCTACCTGATTTCTCTGAACTCGTAATGCTATACCTAATAGAATTTTCATGAATTTGCTCACACAGTTAAAAAAAATCAATACTCCTCAAATATAGTTTTAATGAAAATTAAATGGTATGACATTTCGTGAATTCCCTGTAAATGCCTATTAGTATCTACGAAGCAAATGAGTTTTAAGGCATCTTTTACACGTAGTCAGAAACAATATGGTTCAACAATTTCTCTCTTGCACGCTGTGACATGTTGCTGAAATTAAACGCAATTAAATTTCTTTTTATCAGCGTTATTTGCTCGTGCTTGTCTAATATAACGAGCAATACCAGGACATTGCTGGATGATAAGAACTATTTGTTTCTTGAATATTTATTTTTTTATATCGATGTTATGACTTTTTTACGAGTCTGCTTTACTTCTTGCTATTTATTTCGAAAATGACGCTGGCAGCAATTTATATGAGAACTTCTTCTCCAATATTTAAATATTCATGTCTCATTTGTACAAAAATTTCTCGAGAAATTTACGCATTCTGTTTCGATATTCATTTTCTTTTCACTGAGCTCCATTCATTTGCTTTCAACGCTTTTAATTAAGAACATTTTTATTCATTTATAATGTGCAAATATAGTTCCAGAATCAGACAATATTGTTACTCTCTTGAAAAGCTTCCAGTGATTTTTTTCCATGATCTGCGACATTACACGAGGTTAGTAAAGATAAAAAAAAATTTTTTTTTAAATTCCAAGTATTTCAAAGTTCACAGAAACTAGATTTTTTCTCTCGATAAATAACGATTCAATGGTAAAGAAAGCACGACTAAAGAATTAAGATTAAATTAAGATTAAACGAGTAAAAAAAATTCTTCACGAGAGATTCTTCATGAGAGGGAGACGTGGAGGATCTCGAGTGCTCGCGGGTGCTCGTTCTCCAAAGCGCGTTTGCATTTCCTGTTTCATAAGCGCACTACGTCCAATTACATCGTTCGTGCGGTGGCATCTGCATGTAAATGGGAAAAGCGGGCGCGCGGGGATACGACGGCCGCGCGCAGGCATAAATCAAAAAGGTAATTTGAAAAAAGGGCTGCAGCCGGCGCGATGCGTAACGATGCCAAAGGGTTGTCGAACGACTAATTCGCAAAAGTGCCGTTACTTCGAGGAAATCGTTAACAAAAGCAGTGACATCTTTTAAAATAATTTCATATCTTTTAATTAAAAATGTTATCCTTTAAACTATTCCTTCATTTAATTAATTTAAATGGGTATGTGTGTATGTGTCAGAAGACTCTTTATTCTGAATAGTAGCTCGCAATTATTTCTGATGAATTTTTTCACACGCGTTTTTATCTGCTGCTCATTGCACGTGGACATTCGTGGCGATAACATTCGCGAAACGATCGTTCCGATATCCTTCCTTCGTTATGTTTTCCACTATGTGAACCAGTCGCATCGGGTACACACCGGTTACAGTTTTCGACAAGTCGGTCCATCGAAATGACGCCATGGGGAGCGATGCAAAACAAAACGCTTTTTGCTTCCATTTATGGCATGTGCGGGTGAGACGTCCATTATATCGTCGAGGTACTTCTGTCACGAGGACACTCGTTGAACCCGTTAGCTCCGGGCGATGTTTAACACTTTTCCCGTCGACGCGCTCCCGTGTCTGACGCTTTTGTTTAATGCATAATGCACATGCATCGTCATTACGTCGGCCGCGCTTCTAAACTTTGTAACGCGCCGCGCCGACGGGAATTTATTTGTCACCGTTGTTTTTATGGGATTCGAGAATGGAAATGGAAATATATTTTTGCCCACACTTTTACTAAGTTTTAATTAGTAAACTAGATCCTGTGTCAATGGAAGTTCACCGAATGCGTATGAGTCACCTATAGCGTTTATTAAATTATACGAAGGAAAGTAAAATGTTTCGAAAAACGTGAGAAAGGAAAATTTGGTTTTCAAATTGCTGTTATAGTTATTAAGGGATAAAAATTTCGTTAAAAGATAAGAATTTACCTTTTGTAAAATTTAAATTGATTACGGTATCATCGACAGAAGCGTGACTATCTCATTTAAAACACAAAGTTACAATCTGTAGCTTTAATTAATTAAATGCATTATTAACTAAGGATTGCAGTAACCAACACGTAATTAATAAAGTCAAATTAATTAACATTGTATGAGTGAAAATCGATAATTATATATCATAACTATTGACACAACGTTCCAATTATAGTAATTATTGAAACATAATAATTGTGTTAAATGTCACAATAATATTAAGAACAAAGCCTCATTATATTATATATTTTCATAAATACTAAATAATATTTAAAATTGTTTGCCTTTATATACAATATCATTATTTTAAATGCTTCTATATATATATACTACATATAAAAAAGTACTAGAAGCTTGATTTGTATGTAGAAGTATTTATAAATAGGAAGGAAAAATAAGTTAACATAAATATCAATATATAAAATACAAACGCAATACAGAAATGAAAACTTTACCGATATAAATGTAAAACCAATGTCAAAATTATGGATCACATATGAATTAACAAATAACAAATAAATACAATTCCAGTTATATTTTACACAGTTCAAAATAGAAATTAATTAACAATAGGAATAAACATATCTGTCTTTTTTCTAAAATTCTAAAAAAATTGCATTAGCTGTGAAAGAAGTAAACGTTGTAATACTGTATTAATTATATAATGTATTAATTATAAATATTTGATCTTTTCTATTTTCTGATTATCTGAAATTAAGATAGTTCAGCTTTGAGATAGAAATGTGTATCCTATGCATTTCCTATAATTTCATAATTTTCTGAGCTTTCTAGAAGTCGTAATATGATACAGTTTAAAACTAAAAAATCTATTGGTGTAGATATCAAGAGATTAATACATCGAGCGAAATTCATATATCGTATTATTAACGCGATAGTGAATCTTTGAGAAGCCGAAGTCCAACAGCAAAGCTACATGCAGAAAAGACGGTTCAAACTTTTAATTGGAAATGCTTTCCAAGTTCTTCCCGGCATAAAAATATTTAAACATCCGTTCGAGCGCAGCGAGGTTCCCGATTTTACCGTAAATGCAAATCGCCATTCGTGTACATAGGAACGGCGGAAGTACTCGGACATGTTTTTGTATCTCGTCGATGCTCTAACAATGTTAATAATGCAAACTTTGTAAGATAAAAGATAAGAATAATACAGTATCGAGAAAAGTAAGAATTCATCGAAGAAAAACGCAATCGTAAATTATTTAATTCTATTTCTTTATATTAAATTTTACTTAATATATTAACCGTATATTTTTATAAATTTCTGATATATAAGTACTTATACGAATGATATTTTTTAATAACCAAAAGAAGATAAACTTTTCTCTTTCTTTCAGAATAAAATTTCAGCTTAAATCTAAAATTGAAAATAGATTAGTAATTAGAAAATGTCAAGATTGAACTTAACTAAAGTATATTTATCTAATCCGATAAAAGTGAAGAAATCTCATAAAAAATAAGATCACATTTTTTTTGCATAATTTAATGAGCATTTACCTTATTGTTTATGATTCGAAGTTTTTAAAAATTGAAAAAGAAAAAACGTATAATATTATTATATTGAAGCTATTTTAAAGAATCTGGAAGCTAGAAAAAAAATTTTTTCTATTTCATACACACACACACACACGCGCGCGCGCGCGCGCGCGCACATATATATACTCGCACATAATTTAAATAGATAAAATTAATCCGTAGCAATTATTCAAGAAACGCGAATTTTTTTAAAGATTTTTGGGTATATAAAATAAATCTAATAAATAAATCTAATAAATAAAAATTTTTTCTTAAATAGGCAATATTCTACAATCGTGTGCATTTCTTTAATGTTGAAGCAAATTGCAATTATGTGCATTTTACTCGCAATTAACAAGCTTTTATCATGCTCTATATAATTAAAATATATAATATATAATAGATATGTTTAAATTCTCTTATAATCATTAAACCAATATATATCTCAGTAACTAATATCCAGTAATCAATTAAATAGTGCATTTTGTATAAGTTTTTAATAAAAAATATATATATTTAATATAAAATATAAATATATATAGATCTGTAATTCGACTTTACATAAGTTAAAATAAATCTCGTTAGATTTACTGAATATTCGCGAAACAGATATTAATAATGATAAATTATCAATTTATGTTCAATATGAAACAAATATAAAAACACATTCATATTACATAAAAATCTTATAAAACATTTTTTTTTAAACAATATACAGATATTATTAACGTATCATATTAGGTACATTTATTTATTTAGTTAAATTATTCATATATTAAATATAATATAATATCGAAACTTAAATTGTTATAAAAATTTATTAAATCATATATTGATATTAATTAACGATAATATTGATTATGCGGGAGATTCATCTCGTTCGGATCTCACGTCATTCATTGTATTTATTATTCATTGGATATTTCACATTAGTTTGATCTGATTCGTGGTAAGATTTAAATATATTGTATAATTAGTTATGTTCTTTGTGTATTATTTTATAAATTAAACTTTATATTAACTTTAATAGCTTTATATTTTGATAATTGATATATTAAATATTTTGATATTAAATTATATAAAAAATTATAATTGCTAGAGAATTTAAGGAAAATACAATTAAAAAAAAGAAAAAAAATCATCGATTAAAATTAGATTGAGTGATGAAAGATTTTTTGGCTATATATGTTTTTACAAAATAGCCAATTTTTACCGAATAAATATACCGAATATTAAAAATCTACTAATAGAATAACGTCAACGATGTTACTTACAAATTTAATTTACTTACAATTTAGGAAAGTAATATTTATCTTTACATATAATAATATTGAATTTTAATTATACGCTTTCGAGATTTGTTTTATAATAACTATAAAATGGAGCTTATAGATATAATTTGTTTTAATTTTTTTTCCTCTTCAAATTTTATATTTTAAAAATTGCAAGAAATCAATAATAAAATAAAAAAATAAATTGTAACATTTTCTGCGGTAATTGATTTTGAGATAAAATTAAAGATAAATATTCATTCTTTATTTGTTTACGTTATTAATTTTATTTCTTTCAAAATACAAAAATCTGACACAAAGTAATAGTATAAGAATATAAGGATTTCACTGCATCAGAACAGTATAAATAGAAAACTGTAAATGCATTGATTAAATTTAGCTGGAAAAAATGGAAACTTTCCATGATGCGTTTTATATAACAAATTCTGCGGCTACGTAAAAATATCCTTACGGGAATAATTACGTGAACATTACGGTACCGCATTCGTAATGACATACGATGTAACCGACGACATACCTAATAACATCGCGATTACATAAAGAACACTCCACATCGTGTCCTTCGAAGCGTGTAATGCGACTTTGCATGATGTAATGCAAATATAATAAGCACGAAGTACATGGATATGCGACGAGAGAAATTTTTAGAAATTTATTAAACGTGACATGCGGTATTAGTAGAATATGAAGTTTAAACGTGATGTTCAGAAATTCAGAATATTGTGTCAAAAGATTAATCATTTAGAGAATAAATGGGAATAATGTAAGGATACATCAATGCATATTTTAAGGATAGCAATGCATATTTTATAGCAATACATACTTTGCAAGAATTATGTAGGAAATCATGAGACAAGTTTAGGCTTAGACAAGTTCATCGAACCTGAGTTAGCTGAATGCCTAACCACCATGATAGACGACGATTTTATTGGCGAATAATCAGTCATTCCGACGGTAATTACTATGACGAAACTTCGAAAGCAAAGCTACAAGAAGTTATCCCTTTTTCCTACTTTTCCTGCCGAGCTAGCATTGATGGAGATGGAGATGAAGAGAAAATGGCGCGGAAATACGCGACGATGACAAGTTCAACGAAATCAATTATCAAATAGGCGACCCTTTTTTAATTGGAATTATTGGTCCATTTCGTAAACTGATATCGTCAATTAAAAAATGTCTTAAAATAATTCAGATATTTGATTGACAAATTCAATTAAAAAGTTTTAAAATATAATGATCGATGAAAGTTTTGAGATATAATGATAAAATGATGGAAAACATATTTAATTAAAATTTTAAGAAAATAAACTATCGTCACGAACCGCGATACTCTCAATAAATATACGCGCATTCGTGTAAACAACTGAGATCGCGTTGTATATCTATGTAGGATGTGAAATAGAATAAGCGTATCGTGGATGAAAGCAATTTATTTGCATCTCCGCAGGTTGTTTTTCTTGGAGTTGTTATTAGCCGAATCGTTACGCAATATATATAAATGTGTATAAATTCTTAAATAGCAAAATTCAAATATAAAAATATTTTAATTTAGTATAATAATAAAATGTATGTATCACTTTCTATTGAATCGCTTTAATTAGCCGTTTCACTTCGCCAATAAAGCGAACAATAAAGCGAAGCCATACAAAAGTTGTACATATTATAAATTCATAATTTGAGTTTAAATAAAAAAATGCTTTAGCATTATCTCTTAGCTACTCGACATTCATTCATAACATAAGTTAAAATAAATTGCGGAAAGTTACGAGGATACAATAGGTACAAATAGTAACTGTAAAATAAAAAGTCTCAGCTTAAACGACTTGTCCAAGCGTTCTTATAATCATTTCTTTTGTTCGAAACTTTGTCCATTTCAAAGCACGTATTTAACTTAATCCCGTTTCACTCCAGTTCTCATTTTAGTTAATTTTATTAAGCAAACTTCATTTTAGTGGAATTGTCATTTGACAATTTTAAAAAAACTTTGAACAGATCTACTACTATTCTTACCAGTACTATTACGATTATTACTGATGTTCATGTATATTCCATCATGATCTATATATTATAGCTGTTTGAAATGTTCCACATAAACGAGATATTCCTTTTTTGCATCTATAAAGAAATATCCGAATAACTGTTCGGCCACCAATACGACATTCTGAGAAAGCATGTCGGTATATCGTTTCAATCGTATGACCGCCCGTGAAAACTATTTCCTACACCGCGATTTATGCGTCCTCGTTTCATCGATGGCGTTCAGTCGTTGAAAAATCATAGCCTCCGGAAACGGAATGATAACGATTTGTCTCAAGGATTCCGATCCCGACGACAGGAAGTCTCACGGCTGATGACCCCTCTATAAAACGTTCGATCTTCTCTACGCTTTCGGATAATACTCGGATGCATCTCGTTCGGTGAATGGCCGGGAGAAATATTTTTATATCCGCACCGTAATATCTTGACCATTTACAGACCGTTAACGTATTGCGACGCATTGCAAACCATAAATCGGACAGTTCCATGCGATAACTATGCCGCAGGATATAGTGATTGTGGAAGAGTTCACGAGAAACTGGATCAATGTTGCGGATAGAAACATTCCAATTTAGATCGTTGATGCTTTCACTCGTTCGATATCGAGTTTCGTTACGCCTAGGCGCGCCTGTCTGTAAATTTGTGAATTTGTGAATAGTGTCGATCGAGCGTACATTAAACAGTAGAGGTATGAACAATGCGCAAAACGGGCAGAAGTGAAAATGTCGTGTTCTGTTTCTGCAAGGTTGGTCCCAGCGCAGTTGGAGTCGCATCGAACAAACGAGATAATCTATTCGGCATGTATACCAGAAATGGCTTTCAGTGACACGTAAAACGACAAAGACACGAAAAAGATGCTCGTGCGATACTTTCGCATTACGATCCTTGAAAATACCGAAGGTATAGTGTCCTGTCCGCCACTCCGATTTGTCGAGTGGGTCAAAAATGAGATACTTCAGTCTCTGAAAATCATGTCTTTATTCCGTCTGCATTTCTCGGCCGAGGGTCTTTCTGGGAATCGTTTCGTACCTCCGGATGCACCTTTTTTAGCCGTCGAGAGGGTTAATGGGACAACGACGTTCCCGTTATCCCGGCGCACTATCATCCCGACAATTTAAATCCATCGTGTCGTCTTACCCCTTACTTTACTGAGATACACTTGCAGGGCGCGATTAATGGGCTCGTTAAATCACGTGGGGTCGCTTTGCCGGATCTCTCTTTGCAGAACGGAAGAAAACACATACATATCCACACACAGACGAGAATAGCAAATGGCGACTAGGCGGGGAAAAAAAGCTCTGGCATTGCTTAATGTTGTATAAATTGTTGCGTCTGTCTAGGGTGCGAGCCACGGCAAGTAACTCTATCTTTTAGGGGCTTTCAGGAGCTAGAAAAATAGCAAGAGATTTTATCTGTTAATTGCTCACCTTAAATCCTCATGAAATAGTGCAACCCGAAGCCGATATCCGGGCAACGTAAATAAGGTGGCCATAATTTCTTTTAAATCGTGTAGCCGGCCATGCTCCGTTCGTAATCAGGAATTATCGAGAAGCCACGACAGAAGATGTATCGTTTCGCTAATCTTATGAGCTGATTAATACGGTTGAATAATTTAAGACGAGATTACAAGGGAATTATATAAAAATGTTTAGCTCATTGCCCAGAAGGATTACAGCAGAGGTTATAGCAAATTAATCGATAGATATTCTCGAATAAAGCGAGAAATATCAGAAGAGTTGTTGAAAATAATATTTTTTATTCAAACAGAATAAAATATATCAATATAAATAGTATAAACAGCAAAAACGTATAGTAATGTACTCATAGTATATGTATTGTCATAAAATATATATCTCTCGTAGTTATGTTTTTTTTATCACAAAGTGTACCGCGTGTGTGTTATTTAGTGCTATCGCGGTACTTTAAAGTAGCCGTATTATTCACCGCGATGAAATTTCACAGCGTCCCACTTTGGTTGATTTATAATTTTATACCACTCGCGAATAAATATCGAGTTTGATGTTGCGAGTTCATAAAGATCGCTACGGTAGGTACCGATACAGCCACTTCGTAACATCGTGGCGAAAATATCAGACAGTAAATCAGGGTCGGATGACGCTACCTGGTGATCTTCCTTCGCCTGGGAAGTTAACGCAACGTTACAAACGTATAAGGTTTCTAGAGCAAACTTGGCGCGCTGTCAACCCGGCTTAATATAAATACATACGAATTTTAGGCGAGTCGCGCATCCAGCTTAGCGTAACTCGAAATTAACGCGGATAAACCCTCATTTCAGTGGACCGAAGTTTAATTCCTATTTGTGAACTCTCATTGAAAACTTTACCTATAGCGTAAATTGAAAACTCCTGCTTACGCCTGCTGCTTAATCTCGATTATACTTGAGCTTACGAATATCAAATCTTTATTCGTTAAAAAAGGAATCCTCTATGAATTATTTCTGTGTAGCGATAATCGAAACTTTAAAAATTTCAGCGGAATTTGAACATATTGGCAATATTGGAATAACGGAAAAACTGCGGTATATTAGATATTATTCATAACTCAATTTAAACAAAAATGTAATTCATGCTATTTTCCTGCAAGTAAAAAATGCCATTCAATTGTTCTCATGACAGAATGTATGTTATTTTTAATTAACAAAGCTTGCTTGATCCCTCACGCAACAATGTTAAATTTCTGCCCACTATAAATGCTAAAATTCTTTGAGAATTAAAACTCCTGTGCGAAGTTGAGTCGTTTGCCTAGAAGATAGTGCTATGTATCGCTGTCGAATTCTGTGGATTTCTTGTGGAGCATCGGAAGGTGTAAGGTTTCAGAGCGGTTCCCGCGGGAGGATATTAACGCTCTTGAATGCGCTCTGCCAATTTAAAGTTCAGGGATGTTAAGCGGCCGTGGTGGCAAGCGGCTTTGGAATGAAACCGTGGACGCGATGGAACGAGAAGGTGGGAGAAACAACAGGTTTGTGAGAGCAGCAGCAGAGAGAGAGAGAGAGAGAGAGAGAGAGAGAGAGAGAGAAATTTCTTTGACAACGGGGGTGGCGGCATCTCTCCACCTACATCGGAGTTTAAGTACCTACTCCGGCGCACCGCAACGAGTGCCATGGCTAAGTAGACTTTCCTGCCGCCGGAATAATTACCCAATAACAAGTTTTCGTCACCGGATAATAAAGCTTTAATTAAAACGCGATAATCGCCGTTTACTTATGCGACGGATATCGTCACCTCGTTTTGTCACCGATCTCATTCGATTGTCATCTCAATTAAATAAATCTGTTTATAATAATTGATCAGTAGGTTATTCAATTCCCTCTCTCTTAAATTAATAAATTATAATCGTCTATAATTACTACTGTTTCTATTAGTGCAATATATAGAAGCGACGTTTAGCTCTCCAAAAATATACAAATGTTTTGAATGGTAGTTATTCCCGTAGATTCAGGAATTCGGAAAACGTAAATACTTCCAAAGTGTGGAAACGATAACGAAGATGGCAAAACCTAAATATCGGTTAGGATATCGCTTTAAAATATTCATAAAGAAGCACAACCAGAGCGGAACTTATGGCATCGAGCTTCTGTCCAATCTTCAGCTAACGTGCCCAGCGAGAAATTCCATGAATTTGGAATGTTCTAGCCATGATAGCATCCTGAAGTACGTGTTTGTGGTTACGATCTCGTGTGCGTCACAGATCTGTCGTGCGTGATATCAGGAACATCTAAAAATAGCATCCAACAATACCTTAATTTTCTAATAATGGCAGAAAAAATAATTTTATTTGCATTTATCTATATTTACGTATCTATATTTTCTCCAAGTAGTTCTTTCTTTCAGAAATAAAAGAAATATAGTTTTCGAAAAATTTTTATCAAAAAATACAATAGTTAAACCTGAACATTTGATTTGTTGCGCCTAAAAGACGCATTTAATTATCATAAATAATTGATGATTGCAACAGTTGAGCCAATAATGATTTAATGCTTGCAGTAATGAGTAGCAGATAAACCCGTAGCTATTCGGTTAACTTCCTTGATTGGTGTTCGTCATCACTAGCATCACCGGCAGCTATTTATTATGTAAATGGTTATGATGACGGTGCAACGCGCAGTTACAAGTTGGCTGAAAGCTGACAAACTAACGAGAGACTTTAAATTGACGAGTGAATGCAACGCGTAGGAGTGGCTGAGCGATCGGTCGATATCCGGCGATACCAAGTTAATTCATTTAATTCACCATTCGTTGCCAAGCGTTGTCGTTCGAGAACCACTCGATAAACGGCTCGACACAACAGAACGGGATCGATGGATCGTATTACCACGTGGTGTACATTACAATTTAACGAACGGTCAACAAATTCGCGGTTAATATATGCGCAGCTGGTTAAATTCGCTGCCGTTTGTAACTGCATCGCTAACTTACTTGAATTGTATAAAGCTCAAAGCCACGAAATATATGCGTGAGCATTGAAACGCGGCTGGAATAAAATTAAATTACATTGATTTAGCCAAATGGAATTTTTTAATCGTTTTATTAGAATCCTTGCATATACTGTGAAAGCTAATGAGTATCCTTTTATAAAATTACTACAAGCAAACAGATTCATTATTCGCACTCCCTGTCCCACCTCCATTCTTATTCGTTACGTAATATATACGTAATATATATCTTCTTACCTCAAGGGTTACATTCTTACCGTTGCCATTTATTAATTCATATCGGAAAATGGAGAAAGTTTCGGCTCTCGGGAAACGAAACATAGTCTTTTTCTGATCTTACATATTTTATCAATGATTGCACGAAAGGATCTTCGACCGATAAGAAGGCAGCAGCGTCGTCTGGGAATCATGAAAATTTAATCATTCATCTTAATGATTCGCCGCAATGAGAATTATCATTTACATTTTGTAACTTGCATATTTTTAAAGATATATCATCAGTCAGAAATGAGTCCGAAAATTTTCTGATTAGAGAAAAATAGATTTGGTTTTTTTTTTTACATGAATCAAGTTAATTTTGTAAGACAGTGATGATAAAAATTTGAATATTTATATATTGAATAATTTTAATCAAAATTCTTTTTTAACTTTTCTATCAATAATATTGTCGATGACGTCAATTCTAAGGCAATATTCATTCGAAGAAGAATCGATATAAAGAAATGTCCGGGGATATTATCTAGAGAAGGTTGTTGAATCAAACAACCTACCGGGCTTGAAACAAAGTTTTAGTACGCCTTTCGAAGCTCGCGCATTTGTCTTCCCAGGAGGCAACGTCATTCCATAGTTCTCTGTTTCGACTATTTTTCCTCACCTATCTACGAATAGAAAACATATTCTTCTCTGGTTTCTTCCGCATCTCGTCTCTCGTCTCGTCTTATTTTACTCTTTGTAAGAATCGAAATGCAGAACGATGTAATGTCACTCGGGAAATCACTTATAATTTACACGCGTTCTTGTTACCATTAATATTATACAAACGGCTATCGCTTTCTCACGCTATGATAAAAACCCAATTGGAAAAATGTCTAAAAATTAGGTCATTAGATCTAAAACCTTAGTTTTTATTATTTTGAATTACAGTCACTATTCAGTAACTGGTCAGAAATCTTGATTAAGTAAAACTGGTAAGAAACTAACTAGAAATTAGCCAGGTTAGTAAATGAAGATATGCTGCAAGAAAAATAGCTGTGACGTGTCTGCCTCATTATTTAAAAATGCGTCCGTATATAAAACGAGATAAAATTCGGATTATCACAAATGATTTAAACAATATTATGCGGAAATGCGATACAAAAATTCCACGACAAAATTTATTTACGTGTCTGTTTACTGTCCTTGTAATCGCGAAAGATATTATCATGCCTGCGATATCGATTCGACAACCATGAAAGTCATATTTCAAAGACAGATAATTTTGGAATTAAATCAACTCTCGTCCAATATCAATTCGAATTAATAATTCATATGTGTGTGAATGTCGTACAAAGTTGACGGTCTTTCCGGACCAATATTAACACGGCTAATGGAGCTTTGGCTGAGCAAAGTTCCGGCAGTATATAATAGAGAATAATTTAAAAGTTTCAAATGAAACGGCGACAATAGTAAGCGGGGACCGCTGGCCGAGTGCCCAAGATGAATATCTATTCAGCGTAAATGAAAACTTTCAGCATTCAAAATACTGAATGTCGATAATTTGCCTGCAGGGAGAGCTTTTTGATGGACTTTCCAAAAAGCAACAAACTTCTGCATCTCGCCTGGCACTCATTCTTTGTATAACTGTGCAAATTTATGCCGTGCGCTTTGTTAGCATTACCTCCACCGGTTCTACGTATACAATGGGTTTCAGAAGTATTTCCGTTAATCTTTTCATTTACAAATTCCTTGACCTATATATTTGTAAAGTTAATCTTTTCTTAATTATAACTTAATTAGAAACAACCTTTCTTATAAGTCTTTCTCTTCAATTTTCAATATTATATATCCTGATTAATTATCAAAACGAGATTCCCACGTGGCACATATATCTCGCTGATGAACGTATCCCTCGAATCACTCTGTTCGTTAGATTTTACACGAAATCCAAGAGATTTGCTGAAACAAGAATCTCTGGATGATATCCCCGTGTGTTTCAGACTTAACGTTGAGCCAAAACCTCGCGCTCTTAGTTACACCTGCTTGCCCTACGTGCATTCGTATAAATGCACGCGTCGTAGTTGCATTAGTGTACATATACGTGTACATTTTATACATGTAATTGGGGTTTATGGTTAGCTTAGCAGCTAGGTCAGCTACCGTGGGATTTCCTAAACATACGATCGCGTTAATTCTAATTCGAAAAGGCACTTGTGTGAATACGTGTACGTATGTGTGGATGTGCGAAGATGAATGGAATTTGTGGTATATCGATATTAGTTCTGTCTTTCACAGTTATTCACTCTCTTAGAATTTATGCGCGATTATTCGTTTCGCACGCAAGTCGCTGTTGATTAATCCACACCGCTACTGGCATCGTTCTGTCCTCAGAGCAATTCATCATCAGATACGTATTATTACATTTACGTGACTTTATTAGGATATTTTCAGGTGCATCTTCTTTAAAAAAAAAAAAAAAGAAAGAAATTTGTACAACGTACAATTTTTTTTTTTTTACGCAACAGTGGTGATAGTAATATAGAATGTTTTCAGTGAAAATATTCCCGGAGAATTTATTATCCGAAAGCACTGCGGAGAGAGGCACGTGGGCGTGGTAGATAGATACGAACGTAAAATCGGGCATTAGTAGGTGGGAACGTACCTGCGCGACCCAAATATATTTCCTCGGGGCTCGGTGTGTACGTAAGATTTGTGCACGAAGCCGACTAAGAATTGCCGTTCGGGCCATTTGGGAATGAATTGTCGCGGACATTACGCCGAGAATTGTCGAGGTAACCGGTGGGAGGCGTTTCTCAAAATTATGGCCTCATCCCTGGCATACGGGCCGCTCCGGCACTGTGGCTACCGTGAAGAGTTCAGATAAATTTCACGGGGCTTTAACTAAAAATTCCACCCCGAGAAAGTAATTCGCCAGAAACGCTTAAATTCCACAAGCTATCAATAGCGCGCGGTGTGTGCCACGAATGTATCGCTCGTAATAATCAAGAAAAACAGTTTCTGTAATCAATTGCTGTAGCCAGTTTCCCATGAATTAATTTTCTCGTAAATAGAAACTGTCCCACGACTATGATCACGATATCGGAATAATCAAATAATGTTGAGCGTCATCATGCACTGCGCGTGAATTGTAATAACGACGTGGTGTCACGGAAAACATTTATTATGCGAAATATAAATCTATCCATGAAACGAAGCGTATTGACAATTAAAACGTACGGCGCATTTATCTGCTGAAATCTCTCATGCCATCTCTCATTCCTCCATTGTGTATATTTCCTCTTTTTTTATCGTTGATGCGAACTCATGTCGCCACATAAATAAATGAAATGTAATGAATACGATAAATAGTACTTTTCCCATCATTGATAAAAGAGCATCCGTTTAGTTAGTTAGTCGCGTCAGAATTTGTTGTATGCAATTTTGCGACACGTGTAACCAAATGGAACATCAATATCTATATTTGTTGTCAAGGAAGGTTGATTTTGTCGTTGCACCGTCACTCTGTGCTACGCATACACATATTCGCCTTCTCCGCGACGCGACGCCGTGTTTTTTTTCTCTCCAAGGCGTAAGAAAAGTTCCGGAGTCAATATTTTTCTCGTATCCCACATGGGAAATACATCGTATGTCTGGCGGCGTTATATGTGACATTTTCTCGCGGTAATGTCGCGCACTCGTATAGGTTTAGAGTTGCGGCACGTGACGCGAGGTTTAATAAAAGTAGCCCCGATGAAGGCTGTTTGTTTGTCACGAAAGTGATCCGCGTTAGTGAACGCGGAGTGACAAGAGCAAAAAGCGATGGACAATGGACGATGCATGACAAAAGACGGTTATGAATATATCACGAGCGATGAAGTTCAGAGTCACCATGGATAAGCTCCGAGAAGTTTATAGTTTACTTTGTAAGTATACACATGCTATCAAGAAATGAAAGAGCAAGTCTATAAGGTACTCGCGCGAGCATAGACTAGTATAGACTACCATTCTACTTTCCGGCAGTAATAAAGTTACATTTTACTTGGTGCTTGCAGTTTTGCCTAAGTAATCATAGTACTCGACTTGAATTGCCTTGACGATTTGCATTTCACTGAAATGTAACAATTTTATGATATCAAGGTTATAATA
>NW_017259255.1:167540-168285 GCF_001594045.1 Atta colombica | reverse complement strand
TTAAACTCTCCACTCTACAGGAATGATATCTGCGCAGCTGCGATATGACTCAATACAATACTCACTCAATTCAATTACTTATAACTTTCATAAAAATAAATATTTTCCAATATTTATTTTTATTATCATATTATTTACAATGTACGGTTCAATAAGATTCTTATTGCTTAATAAATATTTTATAAACATTTCCCTTTTCAATCGAAACGTCAGACATTAAGAAAAAAAATGTATCAAAGAAATACATATTTTTATTAATAAAAAAAGTTAAAAATAATGGAAAAAGCTTTAGAGAAAGAAAAGGTATATTATATCGAAAAGTCTTTAAGAGTTAATTCTCTTATGATAAGGGAGGTTGACAACTTCGTCTATTTTATAGAACACATATGATGTTTAGAAAAAGAAATTTCATGATTTATATTATTATTTATTTTGTGATATATGTACATATATTATTTACCTTTCTTAATTTTACTTTCCAACTTTCTTTTTTAATTTTATTACATTGGTTAGATGAAAAATGAATAAAACATCGGATCAGATCCAATCTTATTTTTCTAGATATCTTAAAAATTCATCTTATCGTAAATGGTTGATATGATTTAAAATCAGTTCATAGAATATTGTGAAATTGTGGAACATATCTTAATTTCAAAACAATTAAGGTTGTTCAAATACAAGAGCAATCCAGATAGTCAGAATCACTTTGAAACGCTCTAAGAGAGGAATATATATATATATATAT
>NW_017259255.1:166587-167450 GCF_001594045.1 Atta colombica | reverse complement strand
TATATATATATATATATATAAATTCATTCTGTAGCTCACTCTATACGTCTAACGCTTCTCAACACGATAATAGCCATCTCCTTCGTCCTTAGTGAATTATGCGAAACATAAATGGATTTCCATGATTTCGCTATTGTGTACATATCAATACGGCGGTCGGTATTCACGCAACGCGTTATCATCGATCTTCCCAAGCGCATCGCTTTCTATATACCTCGCTCCCGCGCGTTATCACAATACTGCCGATATTGTGGACATTTCCAGGGTGCAGTGCAATGTCGCACGCCCTTGGTGTGTGTTATGTTTATGAAGTATGCATAGTCCTCCACTTATGAATAATGTTACAACCGACGTAACGTAAAGTGACGCAATGTGGCGCCGTTACTTAACACACACACACACACCCACACACACACACACACACACACACCACACACACACACACACACACACACACACACACACACACACACACACACATGTATCTAGTATAAGTATTATAGAGGCATATAACCTATATCGCCCATCTTGCATGGCGATATCGAATACGATTATGGCATTCGATGAACATCATTTTACGAGATTCTACGAAATCGCAGAAGTCGATCACTTTTTTCTTGAGAAAACCAAATGATATAACCGGACGATGTATCGGACTACTGTAGATTTTTTTTATAAAATATTAAAATTTACAGAATTATTTTAGAGAAAAAAATGCAGGAAATAATTTTGAAACAATCTAATAAGATTTGAACATAAAATTTTTTAAACAAATATATCTTTTACTTAGTAAAAATTCACTTCAAAGATAACATCTTCAGCAATATATTTGGCCAAAATATATTATAACTTTATAGATATAT
>NW_017259255.1:164456-166558 GCF_001594045.1 Atta colombica | reverse complement strand
TATATATATGTATATATTTGATCATTTTACATTGTTGCTTAAGATGACTTAAAATGGAGTCGGTATTCAACCAACAATAAGTAATGTACATAAAGATCATCAATTCTATTTAAATTATTATAATTTGCGCTCCAATTATTGCGTTGTATAAATCCTGCTTTTCTTTTTTTTATAATTTCAAGAATCTTTTATATAGTTTTCTTTTTTATTATTTTATGTAATATCATTTGTTTCCTTGATATATCGAAATGTACAAAAATACTTATAAAAATAGAAAAACATCATTTACTTATCTTTGCTGTTCCTATGGAAGACTATTTGTTTATTACAAAAAATCGAATATATCGACTGGATAGTCAACATTCAATTTTCTTTTTTGTTTGTTTAAAGCCTATACGCAGTAGCGTGAAAACATAACATCGCTACCCTTTGCAAACCGCAGATGCTAAAAAACACGAGATGATAAAACAATATGGTGTCGCAACGTTGACAGTAGAAAAAAAACTCTTTTATATAAAAACAGAACCGCAATAATGGGATTGTTGACGTTGAAAACGCTTTATGGCTCGCTTCCTTCCACTAGCTATATTTGCAAATCAAATATTATTAAAACTGTATCGTTACAGTCCTATAGGATAAGTGCACTAATTGCATAAAGGGACTCCACATAATAAAAGGAACAGAGAACAAAGAATAAGAATTTCAACCTATTAGAAATTGTGTATTCCACAATACATGATTTCTCATAGATTGAAATTCTTATTGTCTGTTCTTTATTCCCTGTGCCTTTTATTGTGCGGAGCCTCTAAGAAATAATCTTATATTAATGATTATTATATATTGACAAACCAATCATTTAAACATAATAAATTCTTTGGTTTATTTGATTTGAGATATTAGTAAAATGTAAATAGACTGTGTAAATACACATATTTACTGTATTATGCAATAGTAAACTGTTCATAATTAAGCAAAGATTTTCTCTATTAGAAAGATTCGAGATTCTATAAGCTATCAAGGTAATTGTAAAAATAAAAAGGAATGCTACTCGGATTGAATGGGCATCCTGATTGATCAATCGAAGTAAGATCGTCGCAATCACGTGCCATACTCGCACCTCAACAGCTTGTGATGGAAAATACGTGATAATATCCTGCGGAGAGTCCGACTTTGAAAGTTGTCTGAGCAAAAACGTCACGTAAAATCGCAGAAAGTGGATCTACAATAGCCGTAAAAAGTTTTTAACCAGACAACCCGCCGCTATCCCCGCAATCCTCTAACGAAGAACACTGCCAACTTTAGCGCCGGCTTTATCTGTTCTCAGTTTAACGTGCCGTTATTACACGAAGGTTCATCCGAATGCGAATCATGTTTCACCGCTCGCTATATTTCGCGTAGTCGTTATTAATGGCTCGCACAAAGGCCCCTAGATGTAATTTGCCGTAGGAATTTCTTACTGAAATACGACGGCGTATATTTCATCCCATGATCTCTCCATTAAAAATATAACAACATGACGATGGCGATATTATTTTAGTTCTTTATCACTTATCTTTTCTCCTCATCCATTTCATTTTTCTTGGGCTTCTATTGTTGCGCCGCGGCCGGTCGTCACGTAATTTTATTTCACAAATATAAGATTTCGTACATTTAATAATTACTAGACGTCTTTTATCTCGTCCAATATAGGCAAGTAGTTACTTACTTGACAAGATAAGTATCATGTATTATAAATACGAAAGGAATTATTTTGAGTTCGCGATATTTTAAGACTCAAAAGGCTTCATCAAAATGTCAGTCATGTATCAGCAATGAACGATTCATTGACGATTTAAGCGAATCATATGGCCTACGGGAGTCTACAGCGGATAAACGTAGTCGGGGCGTTATCTATACGTGGGGCAGTAAATGAGAACTCGGAGCCCCGTTATATTGGCTTTGTGAAGAATCGCTCTCCAATGAAAGCGTTAACGAACCACGTCGTTCTTTCTCGTTCTGCTCAACTGGTCCATTTTCCAATAGTTTTGCTCTCTTTCCTTTTACTCCTACTCCTACTCTCTCTCTCTCTCTCTCTCTCTCTCTCTCTCTCTCTCTCTCTCTCT
>NW_017259255.1:145611-164419 GCF_001594045.1 Atta colombica | reverse complement strand
TATATATATATATACGCGAGTCCCGAATGTATAGATCTCTTTTATTTCTTTTTATTTTCGAAATGCGAAGGCTAACATAGAAACCGAAACGAACTCCTGTACATTAATCCAATTTGTACGAATTAAGGATACCATTAATAACGTATTCAACCGCGCTAGATTTTCCGAGATCGAAGCGATCTCAACCCATTCAATTTTTTATGAAAGCTCGTTTATATCTCCATTACATATAATAATATCTTCTTTTTACCAAATATAAATCAAAAACATTCTTCATTTGTTTAACCAAATTAAGTTAATAAAATAAAATTTACTAAATCATTTAATACCATATTGCAAAAATGATGAAAATCTTAATTTATTGTTAGATACGCCTGATCGAATATAGTTTATACTTATATATATTTTTACAAGTTTTCGCATTTATTGAACTGGCATAGTCATTTTTTCTGAAATAGTTATAACAATTAATAAAAATATAAAAAATAATATAACAAATTAGCAATAAAAGAAGAAAAATTAAGAAAATCTTTCCTAATGATTACCGATCTGAAAGGGCAACTTCGTTTTCACATCATCCGTAGCTGTCATGTACAGTACGGGGAGAATTTCTTCCAAATATTTTCTTACTCAAGTTCTAACGACGATAGTAGTACTACGGCGTCTCCGGCGACAACGAGGCCAAAAGCCGCTCTCGCTGGTGAGTAGTGAGAGAAGTTGCGTGATATGTGGTGGCGCGGATGCATGAAACTGCATATCGGCCGCCGCCGCAGTCGCAGATGCATCGCGAGTACTGTTTGCTTGTTCTCTGGACCTCACCTTGGTTATTCATTTAATTTAAGACACGTACAGGCTGAAATCGTGGAAAGAGTAACTTCCAAGCCGCGATAAAATGCATAAGGCGCCAAGAATTAAGTATAAACGAACAGAAGTTCTTAAAGAATACCATATATTACACATATTTTTTTTAATAAAATAAAAAAATTACAAAAAAATATAGATTTTTTTAAATATTATATTCTTGTAAAAGTAATAAAATTTGATAATAATTTCAAATTTAAATAAAAAATTATTTAAATAAGACGCAGATGTTTTTAAAAAATAATAATTAAGATAAAATGAAAAAATTCCATTCAAACTATAAAATTATATTTTTAAATATATTATAAACAGGGAAGATCGATACTGATCTGATTGTCACACGGAGTTAATTGTAATTTAAAAATTCAATAATTCAATCAGTATATGACAGAATATTCTGTCTCTTTTACTGTTAGTGATATAATATTTTAGTACATTTTTCTTATCATCTTTTTTTACTTTTGTTTTTTAATTTCTAGAATTACCAATCGATGTCTCTGTAATCGTAAAATGATATAGCTTAAATAATTGTTATTGTAGTTTATAGTTAATCATTGTACATACAATCTTTTTTATATGTATATAACATTTTTATACAAAAATTATAAATTTCCAATTCTAATCACTTTTTGCAGAGATTATACCTGGTATAGCTTTAAGTGATTCGTGCTAATAAAATTTTTATTCGCTTAATTTTAATTTGAAAAGATAGAATTTTTTTACTGTTCTTCTAATTGCAAGTTTTTGTTTCCTAATTTCATTGATTATATAATTGTCTATAGGTGTTGTAAATAAAAAAATTCTACTAAGAAACTTTTTTCTTCTTCCTTTCTCTCTCTCTCTCTCCCTCTCTCTCTCTCTCTCTCTCTCTCTCTCTCTCTCTCTCGCCTATCGTGTAAATTGCATTTATTAAGTTATAAGGAAAACATCGCAGACCTGTTTTTACAAGCTTCGAATCAACTAAATTAATTCGGTCTTAAACATTCCACGCACGAATGTACTGTTCAGTATGAAGTGTCGATAAAAATCTAATTATGCGTCACTTCGAGCGTGATAGCTTCGTTTACTCGATAATTACTGTCACCGTTAAACCTCTATTGCAGAAGCCACGCGAGAACGCATCCACGGGACACTAAGTACGCGCGATTATGACGCACTTAAAGCGAAAGTTAATTCCGTACCGAGCGATTCCGCAGCATCTCATGCAAATTTACCTGCGACTATTTTCCGGGTTTCGCAATACAAAAGGAGTGAGGAAAAGAAGAAAACACAACAGGTAACACTGGAACGAAACATGGTATCATTCGGGAAACCTGGACCGTGAAAAGAGCAGCGAGCAATAACTGGATAACGGTTATGACGACGCGTTAGATATACGCGGCAACGCCTAGGCTGTTATCGTTCCCGGACGATCCTCCAGTATTTACCGCGCGAGACCGATTTCCCTGGCGATGCGAAAAACGGGAGAGCTTACGGTCACGGTATTCTCGCGAACGTAGGAAGCACGACGAATATCGCGTAACGGCGACACTTTCGGAATTTCTTTTGCGATTTATAGCCGGCTCAGGACGCTGCTAAGTTCCTCGCTGCTGCCGGAAAAGCGACGGCGGTTGTTACAACTTTCGAGACGTTTCTCCACGAGCAGCACCCCGCGATAAACTTGACGCCTGTAGTAGATATTCGTCTTACGTTGAGAAGCGAATACGTGTTAGTATTGGATGCCCATTATAAATATAATGTTAATGACGATTTGTTTTTTCATTTGTCTGTATGTTAATTAAGTCAGAAAGATGGGTGGTCTATTTAACCATAATGACAATGTGCGAGATAAATACGTTCTTAACTACACACGTATCAAGATTGCATCAAATGATAAATCGTAGTCAAAGCTAGTTTGATAAATTTCGGCTTGCTGACCTAAGCCTTGACGATGAATAATGATTAGGGAGCGAAAGTTCGTGAGGTTTCACAGTGAACCCTCTTAGTCGGGTGGTCTCAGATGCTTTAGGCATTGAACTAGTTGGCCCCTAGTTGACCGGAATAGTAAAGTAGATAATAAATTTTATTACTTAGCGCTAAGTAAAAACAACTGCATATACTATATATTTACATGGAAAAATTGCTTTAACATATCACAGTAATAGACTAAAAAAATTTATTTTAAAATCGCATAAATTATACAGACTAATTTGTTCTTCTTCTTCCTTTGCTACATTTAGATATGCTATCTCTCAATATATTCCAACGCTTAATTATATTTTTAGTTGTCAGGATTTCAGTCTCATTTTACTTAAAAATATATTTGAGTTTTTTTTATCTTAATTATCTCATCTTATATCTTCTTTTATTTTAATTTAATTGTATTTGATATATCTTTCAGTATCTCTCGAGTGATCTATTTTTCTTTCTATACTTCTATACTGGAAAAAAATGATGTCAACAGCATTATTTTAATTGAAAATAATATTTTTAATTCAATAACACCATTAATGAAACAAATACGTCATGCTCTTGTTTTAATAAAATTTTATTTGTCTCATTAATAGTGCTGTTATATCAACAAGATTATTTTCCATTAAAATAAAGCTTTTAAAACAACATCATTTTTTCAGTGTATTATGTATCAGTTTATTTCTTTTACTTTTCAGCATTTTTACTGTACATTACTTATTATATATCTCAGTTCCTCTATTTCATTTTAAGTCTGCTTTCAGTTTTTCTATCCCTTATTTAATTAGTTCATATCATTTATATTTATATAATTTTTAACTTCTATTTTGCGTTTCAGCTTCAATTTTATTTTACATTCATTTTTAGATTCAAATTCAGGTTTTTTAGACAGATTAAATTATTAATCTCATTTTTTAATTACACTTACATTTTTCTTCTCATTTTATGTTTTACTATATAATCTCTTTATAATTATACATCAATAATGTTATAATAATAATTGTTGTAACAATAATATTTATAATAATAATTATTATTATATTATTGTTAACGACATTAAATAACTAACATATTAACAATAAATAATTTTCATAAACAGTAAATATTTAATTCAAATTAAATTTTGTTGAGAACAAAAATATCCTACAAATCTAACCATAAGTCTTTTAGTTAATATGAAACGCGTTATTCTAAACATGAGTTCTTGATAGACATTGTCAGACCTCGACTAATGTCTCTGTCATTTCTCGCTGTACGCGGAGCTTATGTACCAATAAATTTTCACCAGGAAAAATGAAAGTTCGAGTGAAAACTTAAGAAGAGAGAGAGAGAGAGAGAGAGAGAGAGAGAGAGAGAGAGAGAGAGAGAGAGACGAGTTTGGCGAATATTTCTATCATCGCGCGTGCTTCGCTAAATTCATAACCTAACGTTTAAAAGGACACTCTGCCGGAGAGTCTGCCGTTGCTGGGGACTACGCCGTTCTCTTCGGCGGCTACGGGTCTACGAGGCAGCAGCAGTAAATCTTGAACCGCACTTAATTACATTCCCAGCCGGCCCCTCTCTCCCACACTCTCCTGCCAACTCGCCTCATGGAACGGGCTAACGATGTTTTTAATGTTCGGACTTAAAAAAGCATCCCGGAATACCTATGGCGCCGTAAACGTTCCTTCGCCTCTACACGCTCGAGAATATTAAGGGTCCGGATCGTCGGAAGAATTGTTCGTAAGATAAACGACAAACCGGAAAAATAACAGTTAAATTAAGATTTTCGCTAACATTAAGTAATTAAACTCTTCGCACGATTGTTCGATGGATTCACTTTACATTTCCTTCGATTATATCCAGCACAATATCGAAATAATTAAATCACACGTGATTGTTAATTTTTCTTTACATGTCCATTTTTGATTCTTAATTCTCCGCTAACAATGTGAAATTTTCACAACTTGCATCTTCGAATTTCAGTGCAGATTTTTATATTATTTCGGAATAAAAAATAAAAATAAAAATGCATAAAAATCTAAAAAAATTCTTATATACTTATGAAAGTACAACAATGAATTTTTATTATCATAGAAGAATTGGATTGTATTTTACTTATTTTTTATTAGATTTAAATTTATCTATTAAATTCACAATAAAAAATTGATTTTAAGTCCAACACATCAGTAGATTATAATTGAAATTGGAAATTCATTACTACTTCAAAATCATTCGTTTACTCAAACACCAATACTTATGAGAGAATATTATCTATTTAAAAATAATTCTTTTAATTTCATCTTGGACTTAAAAAGAAATTAGGATACTTTTTTTTATTTTATTATGTCATGTTATCATCAAATGTATTTTCAAAAGCATACAAATATCGATGCCAGAGGCGAAATGTCAGAGCGCTTCGGGAGATGTCGACAATGACGCGGCAGAATGTAACAAAGATCCACTTAGGTAGCTTTTGCCGTGGAATATCAAAAGGCGATGTAGCCAGGCACCAGCTGATTTCCACACGATATAGTGGATTATGATGCCATTGCGGGTACGCTCGATGAAATTTGTTGATTCCTAATCCGGCAGAGAAGCTCTGCGAGAAAGGTAAGTTACGTTTCGGAAGCGCAGTGTAATGCAATATCGGGAGAAATGCGCGGCACTAAGTGAAAGGAGCAGCGGACATTGTACAGACGCAATAATACTAAGGCAAACGAGTACATCAACCGCTGACTAATTACGGAACGTTGCTGCTATTCGCGTAACAATGCGGCGTGATATCCGCAGAAATAACGGCTGGCTTCGTTCGCTGCCGAACTGATGTTCACTTGCTCGTTCATTCACTCGCGCTCATTGTCATTTGAATTTTAAGAGCACGATTCTTGCCAAGCAAACGTACGAATGTTATTCTGCAATATCGAATTCTTATTATTGAACGTGAAGAGTAATAACTCGATGATAGTCGGGCTGTACTACTGGCTGGCTCGTATAATCATCAAGCTCTACCGGATATACAAATTTCAACCAAGAAAATTGGTTATTATTGTGCGATCATCATAAAAACATGAGATTGACGTTATCTCAGTTCTGAAAGAGATATGTACATCGGTATATAATGTATCATCGATGTATAGATAATCGATTTAATTACTTTGAGTCCGCTATTGATCTCTTCGCATCGTCTACTCGCCTTGAAAGACGAGCTACAACGCGAGACGGCGAGATACACGCGAGAGGCGTTGCCATGGGATGAATTAATTGTATTACGAGACAAGCGTTCTACTAATGAGCTAATCTATAGCATTTACTCCTTTGTCTTGTAATTAGTGAGGACGTGGCATCTTAAAGCTCGCTTGTTCGCAAAGTCCTGAGATGCTTAAGCTAGATTTCAATATCTTCCTCTGAATGTCTAATTAAATTTTTACTTCCTATATTCGTAAGTATTGCAACAAACAAAATATAGATAAATAATTCGATATTAAAAGACATAAATTTCTAAAAATAAAAAAAAACATGAAATAGTTGATTCTCAAAAATAAATTGTTTTTATATTTTATTATATTTTATTGTTGTATATTGATATTTTATTGTTACATAAATATTTAAATGTTATATGTTATTTATGTTTTATTTCATCATTTTTATCCATATATGATAAATATTAATTTAAATTTTTGATCACATTTTATATTTATTTAATAAATTTTTAGTAGCTTTATAAGAATTTCGATGAAAAAAGAAATTCATTTTTTAGATTCTAACATAAAAATTTAAAATTTGAATCTCCTGCATTAGGAGACGGAAAACATCTTTTGTAATTTTTTTTCAAAAAGAAGATTAACATTTATCGATTTCAAACTTTTTGCATGTTTTAATATAACTATTGTAAAATACGTATAAATTTTTTGTGAAAAAAAGTAAAAATTGAAAATAATAAAAATATATAAATAATAAACATTTAGTTTGGCGCATCGTCACAATGTTACGATTTTGTATCGATTGTAATTCTTGTTGAAAATGAAAAATCAAACAATATTTTTAATTTTTATAGAATATCATCCTAAATAAATCTACAAAAATTAAAAACAATATATATAAAATAAAATTTTGTGCAACTTTGAAAAAAAAAGTTACGATTTTCACGAAGCAGCAGCCGTTTGTTTATGTAAAAATTAATACTTACAGTTATAATCTGTTATTCCAGAGATACATATATAATAATCTTTCAGCTTTCTCATGGAATTCATTCTGAGGAATTTGAGCCATTCTACGAGCTACTCGGGCCTCTTCCGTGCAACTAATAAGGGAACCGAACCTCATAGATTTTAATGAGCTTTGGAAATGTAAAGTATGAAAAAATATAACCGTATTTTTTTTGTTTGTGCTTATTTCGAGATTTAGGGGTGAAAAACCTTCTCGAAAAAAAAAACCGGTTTTTTTTTAAGTGAATCTCATCGAACTATAAAAAATAAAAAAAATTTTCCAGAATGAAAATTGAATGGCTTTAAGCATACTTTAAAACTGTATGAAAAACAATTTTTTTAAAATTATTTATTATATAATACTTGCATGTTATGCATGCATTTATTATATAATACATGCACTCGTATATACAAGCGAATTTATATTGAGGGATTACGAATTTCGCTCTAAAATTTTAAGGATATATTCTCGAAGAGTTTTATTATCAATTTATGAAAAAAAAAAAATCGAATTTTTTTAACCCTCTATATAAGTCATTTAATTGTTAATCATTATCATTTATATCAATTATTAAGATCATATTTCAGTGTCTGGCATATTAAGATGACTGGAAAAAACTACAAAAACTATAAAAATAAATGAAGAAGTTTGCTTAAAATCAACTATGATCAAATCATTCTTCATATGTGAGTAATGATCAGTGAAATTAATCAATAGAGATTACTTAGCACGCAGGGAGATAACGAAACTGAATTTCCACGTTAGTAGAGATGCCAAAGCCACTTAGCTCTGGTATTAACAGTTGATAATCGTATTGAAGTTCGAAACAGCAAATTGGCGACCAAACCTGTGCTAATCAAAGGTCTAAATATGCTGGTACCACCAGTTGCAACACACGTAAAAGTAAATTGTATTCATGCTCAAGACGGATTTAGAGATCAATACATGCAACTCGCATATCTCTTGAACGAAAGTAGATACGTAAGCGAAAATTAATTCCAAATGTGCGGTAACACAACATTGAAATACGGTTCCGGATAATGCGCGCAACCGATATCGCGAAAATATCTAGTCGTTATTATTCACTTAATAAAGCTCTATGTGAATATACGAGTTATAAATGTATGGATTTAAATAGCGTAGGAATGTATACGAGCTTGGAGCAGGCTGTGCTAATAAAGTGTAATTCATGGAGTACGATAATGGTCGCAAGTTTTAGCGACCAATAACGATTCAAAATAGAGAAATTACGTATGTTTTCAATATAAACAGAAAATCACTCATTTATTACACTCTGCACTGATATTGCCGTTATTAAAATAAAAAGTATATTATGAAAATGATTTTTACTGCACTACGACATTTTGTTAAAATCAATACGATCTGTCTTCTTGCAATATATATTCAGCATCTTTTTTCAGTTTTTTAATTGAATTCTGATCTTTCGTAGAATTGGCCATTTGAAATGTTCTTTCTAAAATCAACATTTTAATTGAAGAATGAAAAGTATAATTCTCATCTACAAACATTAAAAAAAGGATATAGCATCACAGCTGTAAAAATACATTTTTTAATTGTGCACCGTTATATTCTGATGTGATTTACGTGACATTGTCGTCTAGGCGGAGAATGTCTTATCGGCTGACTACATTAGAGCGCACGTATGATTTGGCGGCGTGTCGCCGCAGTCTGGTATTCGGCGCGTAGGGTATTATTATAATTAATCATAATTATGTCAGCGGCACTGCCACGGACGTCCTTCTCTCCACTTCTCATACCTAGCTAACAACAGATGGTGTCCTAGATTTGTCGTCCGTAGACGTGCACATGCATACGATTCCAGGGAAGGCTCGAGAGAAACGACCGACGTGAACCAGCAGTATGTGATGTGAATAGAAAGAGGTTCGCAAGTAGACGAAGGAATCACGAATTAGATATTAGAGATTCAGCAAAAATAATTGATGAATCTTGAGATGGTAGAAAAAAACTTACCATGACGTTAATGATGTATAACGTTAATGATGTTTTATATCATCTTAAGTATATCTTACCTGTAACAGAAAAAATAAAATACAATAGTAATGTGGGATCAATCAATAAAAAGTACAATAATAATATTTATAGTAAAAATTTCTTTTTTAAGGATATGAGTGTAAGGTTTAGATTTTTTAGGTTTCATATAGAGATGTGCGAATTATTCCAATATGAATCAAATCAAGTAAGATTCGATTCGATTCGAATTTGAATCACTATGATTCAAATACGAACCATTTGAAAATTTCTAATTTTTGACTGATATTCATAGTCCTTATTTTGAGACCATTAAGTCTTAAGTCTAATGCGGTACTCTACTATTGGTTCATAATATCTTAAGACAGTCTTAAATATAAGAATTACATATTTATATTAATAATATAATCTTATACATATAAACATACACTAGGTGTTGATCAATAACATTATAAATATTCCAGTAAATTTTCTCACTTTTGTAATTTTCACTTTATTTCAAGATACATAATTAACTTCCAGATTTGATTCAGATTCGAATCGGTTCGATTCGATTCAATTCGGAATAAAAAAACCTTGATTCGTATATCTCTAATTTATATGTATAAAATTTAATTTTGGAGTTAAGTAGATGGTTACACAACTAACGAGTTCAAGTTAACGTAATAATAATTAATAAGTACAATGGTCTATCGGCGACCTTCACCAGAATCGAGCTCGGAATCCCTCTCACGTTCGGAATCCCTTTTTCCTCTTATGTTCACTGTAATCCCTTCTCGCATTCATATTTCACGAAGTATTGTGTTGTTCAAATGGGCAGATCGGCTGAGAGAAGGGTTTGAACGGACAGCGAGGGCTGATTTACAAGGATTGTTTCATCGGGCTCCAGGAGCCCGGATGAAAAGTAACAGTGACACGCTTTTACGACTCCGGGGTCGTTAAAGATGACGTGTCAGTTTAAACGCAGTCCGTGAACTACGGTCGCGTTTACGAGCCATAATTGACGTGATTCTCTGTAACCTACATGAACTGCGTCAGCTACATTGTATCGATCTAGAACGACGTGATTGCAAGTAATTAGAATTAGCAGCTCAAGAGATAATTTGTGCTGCTTACATTGAAGATTGTCAATTTTCTTGCCAATCATCAATATATGTGAATACAAATGTCTCTGTTGTCAAATTTTGATTTAAAAATTTAGCCAAAAACTGACTATTTTAGGATAAGTGCATAAAAGATTATCTATTTGTTCTACAATATATTCTATTCTAATTTAACTCAAATTTTTTGTATTATTTTATATCATAAAATATGAATAACATTTGTATAACAATTATAAGATAGTTATTCCTCGATTTAACTCTTAATATATGACAATAAATAAATATTTTTCTAAATATATTCTTTTCCATTTTTTTAAATATAAATAGTGACTTTTGAACGTTAAAGAGGAACGTTTTGCGTTTCGTAGCTTTCACATGAGGTTTTTCTCGGATTTTAATTAAAGCTAAGCGAAGAGTCAGGGTAAGCGACAGAGGAAAAAAAACACATTCTAAACGTGGCGCAACGAAATATTCCTACGACTCGGTAGCATATCGTGCACGAAACTTGGTCTCCTTTTGCTGCCCTCGTAAGTATCCCAATGCACAATGCAATCTTCCTCGGTCCGTGAACAATGGTAAAGTTACTAAACTTTCGGAATAAATCAAACGGAGCAAAGATAAAATTGTAATGAGCGCGGAGATAGAGAAATTTATGTGTCTACTTCTGCGGTACTTTTACATGATCCGAGAAAGAACTATTTTGGGACGAATTGCCTCGATACTTACGGTTATTCTCTCTTCGCCCTTTCTCTTCGTTGTGCTCGTGAAAATTTGCCAATAAGAAAATCGGCCAATTTTTCTAAATTGTTGTTTTATAGCTATATAGAACACGATCCTATATAGATCCTATATAATATGTATTGTAGAACCATGAATATATAATAGTCCTCTTTCCATCTTTTTCTGTTTATTCTCAAGTATGTCGTTATTAATTCTAAATGCAAAGTGAATCATTCGTTATAATAAATTCAGATGAAGAGAGAGCGAATTTTTTATTTAACGATTATCTTATTTATTATTAAAAATGTTAAGGCTTTTACCTTTTGATTCAATCTTAAATTCATAACAATAAATATTATAAAACAAAGCAATCATTTCCATTTTCTGTATTAAGATTTACATAAATTGTAAATACAACTTAATTGTCTTGAAAGAACGTTAAATCTTTTGTTTATCTCTCGAAAAATGCCTTTACAAGTTTGTTACTGAAAATATTTCACCTTGTCACATTATTAGTTTGATTATTATTTATTTACGTAGAATTTTGCAATATACGCAGAAAAAGACAGTTTTGCTAAAATATCTAATGATTTAAATATAGATCTGAAATTATGTAGAATGCTCACAAGCTAATTGCTACACTGAGAAAAATTTCTGGTTGAAAATGAACGAATTAATAATATTCTGATTATATCAATAGGAATCAGGTCATCATAATTGAACATCTGATTATCTCAACTAGAATTATAAAAGATTTAACCAGAAAATTCTGATTCGTTCATTTTTAACCAGAAATTTTTTTCAGTGTAAAATGTAAAAAGTTCTTACATTATTCATGCTTCAATTTTCTACATAATTATTTTAGTCGAACAAAATTATTTTCAGATCTGTGTACATCTAAATTTTTAGACACGCATTTACAGATTTGAAAATAATTTTTTTATACTTCAGCAAACTTGTTCTTTCCATACATATATATGAGAAATATTTAATCTATGGAATGCGTTAACAAATATAGTCGGGAAAAAATACTTGGGGATAAAAGCAATACAATGCCGCTCTTGATTAGAAAAGACGATCTTACAAGGTGGACTAAAGATGGGAAGCGGTTACGACTCCATAACGACGCAGCGAAGTAACCCCATTAACGGAATCCTTTAGATCCCATTGCCCTGTACGCTTCGAGCGAATAGGGGGGTGCTCTGTTACCATCCACAAAGATGTTTCGTACAGCACGATAGGCAAGGGAGATCGGAGAAAATCGAGAACAGACAAAGGAAACGATAGTTTTTGGTTTCCCTCCGCGACTAACACGTTTCGTGACTCGAGGAGTTAATCTTCGCTTAATCGTCCGTTTTACGAGTCTGTTCTGTCAAATCGACTATTCGGGGGATGCGCGAACGCCAAACATACATCCTTGCAATTTGCACTCAAGTGGCCATTAGACATAGATAGAAGCGCCTTCGGTTTAATTATACAGTACACAGCTTTCTCATTCTACCGTAGTGCTTCAATAACTTCCCTGGAGTCTTTAGAGTATTTTTTTTCTCTCTATCTTGCAATTTCTTTCCTTATCGTACATCGTTTTCTATAAACATCATTTACTCAATATTATTTCTTGTTATTTAGACCTTACTATCTAATATGTGATTTATTATCAATTACATAAATATTTTCATTGTTTCGTCTTTTACAGTTATCTTAAAAAATATTAAAAAGTGAGTTGCCTCTTAGGTCAAAACAAATGATGATGATGAATTGGAGACACTTTTCGCTCCTTTTAATTTCGTTGAATTATTTCCAAAAATAAAAGAAAAGATTAAATCGTACCTATGTTATAGCACAGATATTTTGATAGTCTAATTATTATGAATGCAAGAGATAATGATTTGTCGGATATTATAAATCGGATACTATAAAGATTTAATATTTATACAAAAAATAGAAGCAGATTATTGCCTGATAACGTTCATATTTCTTATGAAAAAATGTTCATATTTCTTATGAAAGATATAATGGCGAATTCGATTGGAAGCATTAATGCGCACTGACGCATATTAAAGCCGTTATACACCGATTTAATTTTAGTATAAAAATGAAATGCAAATATTTCGAATTATGAAATATATATTTTATTTAATAGTATACACAATAAAATGTACTGAGCATTTAATCGATCTATATTTATTTATAAACATATTTTTATGTTATTTTGTGTACGACGGTTTTAATGTGCACCAATGCGTACTGAGTGCGTCCAATCGAATTCAATATAAAATACTTTAAATCCTTAAAAAATAATATGTGATCAAAATGTAATAAACAAAGAAAGAATAAAAGCATAAAAAATTATTTTAATTTAATTTTTGAATTAAATTATATTATATATGTTAATTAATATTTAAACTTTAATAAAGAAATATGTAATTTATGGATTGAAATATACATATAATAAAACATTCTGAAAATTTAAATTTTAAATATGTATAATAATTTTTATCCAAATTTTAAGAGAAATGACTTTATCACACAATCCTATCAGACACTCGAAATATCCGACTAGATTATAAAAAACCGAATAGACCGGATAGACCGGATAGATCCGTTATTCCTATTAATCACATTAAATTTAAAAAATTAAATAATAAATAATTTAGAGTAATTTATACTTTAGTAAAAACAATTAAAATATATTAAGAAAATTCCTTGTGAGACACTCGATCCAAAATTTAAAGATCCAAGATTTTGTGATTTGGGATCCATGATTTGGGATATCATACCTATATTTTAATTTGTGCAACTAAAGATATTAATTAATCAATTCATATTAAAAGTTTTTATAAAATCAAACAAGTTACAAAATGTAATTTGAAACATAAACAAGTTATTTTGGTATGTAATAATACCTATCAATTAAAATGATCATTATAGAATAATTAAGTACGTAACGTTGAATCCCTAATCAACTTAGATGTCTATTATCTTAATGGAATCGATAAAAGATCTTAATTTTTAAACTTTTTATAAATATAGATAATAAAACTAAAGGTAATAGTCACTAGAGTAATCTTAGTTAAGTAACGTTTCACAGCCAAGTTACGCTAAATTAAATCTTTGTTAATCAAATTAAAAGAGCATATCTTTTCAAAATCATTATAGAAATATTAAATTTTTTTACGCACGCGCGCGCTCGGAGCGTATTACATTTTCTTCTGAGATATACTTCACAGCCCATTTTAATTTTTCCGGGTCTATTGGAGTACGCTCTTTAGCGACTTCATTTTGTCTTTGTATAGTTTGTATACTCTGAGTCTAAAACAAAAAAGGATATGCATGTTTTCTGCTAAAAATAGATGAGAAATGACAGGCATGTTATGAGAGACTCGTGAATCAAGTATCCTCTATCTTGTATGGATGAAATATATTTAAGGAGAACTTTTTAATCTGAATTTTAATATTAACTTTTAATTTTTGTAAACAGATTTTTGCTGACGAAGCTTGTAATTCTTCTTTCTTAAAGCAATCAATTTTTTATCCATTATTTAGACTTTTAATCTATAATTATTAAACTTAATTTAAAAAACAATTTAATACTTACAAAAAAATAATTGGACATCTTAAAAAGTAAAATGTTTCAACATTTTATTTTTGTCGGTGCTCAACTGCCAAAGGGCAAGTTTGGAGTTACTTATCATTAGGAAGTAGAGCTCGGAATATTCGCTCGCCCGCTTTGTTATCTATGCATATGGATCTGGACTGGTTCCGCGGTACCCGCTAATTCGGATATCAGTAGAACTATGTACGATGTGAATATCCACATAATCGTGTGCGATACGGATACTCGAGGAATCGTAAATGATACTAATTTCGATGCGAGTATCCGTTTATTTAGAATTGTTTATACTAATTTTCATTTTGTTTGTAGTTAAAAAGTTTAAATTAAGGATGTACAGTTCTTGCAAGGCAAATTAAATTTGGAAATGTGTTTAATATGTAACATAATGCGAAAACGAAACAGTTTAATTACGGAATATTTAAAACGGAAACGAGAATCACTGCGAACGATTGTAAAACACTTTTAAAATCAATAAAATTACAGTCAGATATCTGTAGCATACAGCGGATATCCGCATCGAAATGGGTATTAATATTGCTCACATATCGTGCACAATTCTGCGAGTATTCGTATCGCAGATGGTTTCGCGGATACTCGCATCTTAAGCCGATTCTACATTAGTTGCAAGTTTGTTGCGAGAGACAATTTGAAGCTTGTATTTTGAAATCAACACTTCATATTGGTTGTCGCAAACTTGCTTGCAATTAATGTAGGACCGGCTTTACACAGTTCTGCGAGCCGATCTGCGGAATCGATCTAAAGTCGCACGATCTAACAGATCTGTGAGCGGATACCCGAATTTTACATTCCTTTCCTGAGCTCTATTAGGAATAAACGCTGCCAGTAACATGAAAAAGATTAAATCTTTTCATTGTTTAAAGAATGAATAGAAAAATCAAATCTTCCCAAAAATCAAGTATTTTCAGTTTTCTCTATTAATAAAAATTAATAATAATAAAAATAACTGATACTGTAAGATAAATTGTAACAAAAAAAAATTACAGACTTACAAGTAAAAAATAAAATATTCGACAAAAGTAAAAGATCGTTTCTGTTAAAGATAAACTTCTACTACTTATTAACAGTTATAATTTAACAGTTATAAATAATTTAAGCGTGTAGTAATATTAAAAACTATGATAGCGTTAAATATTAAATCTTAAAGAATCTTCATATTTGATTAGCGAAATAATACTGTTTTTTTTTTACAATTCTCCGAATCAAATAATACTCTGTTTATTAATTGAATATCAGATGAATTAGATTTTTCTATGCAAGCACAGTTCTGAATTCCGACAAAAATTTTTCGCAAAATACTGTTAAATTTAATTAAGGAATTTATTCTATTACAAGAGCGATTAGCTCGGCCATCGCGAGTTAGCAAGATGGTGCATCTAGCACCATCCCAATATTTTATCAAGCTCTTAAAGCTCTCTCTTTCAAAGAAAATAAAATCCTTCGATATAACAGTGGTAATTATTTTGCCGCCTTAGATAATTAACTCCGTCTACCCTCGTATATATAACGTATTTCCAAATAATGATGCCGATGCTGATGTCACCGCAATAGTGAACCGGGCCATGTGCCATTTAACAGGACATTTTGAAGGTGGGACCACTTAACGAGTATTGTCGACCTCTTCTTGCGCAATTAGCCGACGACCCTGCTTATTTTCATTAGTGATCCCGCCGTCGTGTTGGTGGAAGGTTCTCTTGGATCGATTTTCCTTTAGTGCAATACACTTCTTTGAAAAGGATGAATTTTATCGAGAAAAAATCAGCGAAAATATAAAGTGAAAGACTCGCTCCTTGCGATCAAACAATCTTCATTGAAATAAGAAATATTCAAATTGTCGAGTAAATATATCAATACAATAACTTGTCTAAGGTATAAGAATATAATTTAATATCTGTGATTTTTTTTTATGTAGAAAGCATAAAAATTTAGGTTATTATTCTGAAAAATTTAGTTTGTGTAGGTTAAAAAATTGTTAAACAATATCATTATAGGACAATATCATTAAAAAATAATTACACTTTCATGTAAATCCAAGTGTGTAAAAAGCGACTTCAATATATGTGTATGATTACTTTCCCGTATAAAATATTACAGTATACTGCATATATATTATAAAAATATTGTAAAAATAATTATATTGCATAAGTCATTTTTTACTCACTTGGATTTGCAGAGTAATTACTTTTATGATAAAATTCAATTTGATGCATCGCAAACAATCAATTAAAAAAGGCATAAAAACAATAAACATGTGCGAGAATCTCACTGCAGTAATATCGCCTGAAGTATAAAACCTTCGATTTGATCTTAGCGGAAACGTGCGCTTATCCGTGTTACGTGTTAAAACCCGGAATACGGGAAACCGGAAGCAAGAGGGCCGGAAGCACCGCGTCGTCGTCGTCGACGTCGTCGCCGGCAACTAAATTCATCAAGTCCAAAACTGGCGTTCTCCGCAGGAGATGGTGGTGGGCTTTATTTGCTGTCTACCGGAGCGTAGGGTGCCGGGCCCCTTTCATTCGCGCCCTACTTATCTTCGTTGCCGCGTCGTGCTATACACCATTCCATAAAACTGTCAACTAAATCATCACGCGTCTCTCTCTCTCTTCCATGAACGCGGGAATAACTGCGCTCCACTTCGAAACTAGGCGGCTTTCCCACGCGAGAATACGGAAGCGTCTTTGCCGAAAGCGATGCGCGAAGTTGTCGGTCGGAGAACTCTCGAATTAGTATTTTCACACGACGGAATTGCAACAATTCACATTTCAAATCGGTGCCTACGCTGCAACGTTGGGATTTGCAAATGACATTTTGCCCTTTCAGTAACGAGAAAATACATTTATGAGTAAAACGCGGCAAATATCGTCATTTTCATTCATGGATAAAAATATTTTGAAAAAATATACAAATGCACTCAAAGCGCTCTTAATACTTATGCTCCATGTTTCATTTGTAAAAGATTGTAGTAAACGCTATCGTTTTTATCTTTCATTAAGAGCATTTATCTCTTATTTTTATGACCCATTTCCACGGTGACGAGATACACGGCATAAAATAACTGAAATGCTGAGGACTATGTAGAAAGAGACCTTATAGGTCACACTTATAACAAAACTAAATTAATGCAATAACAGTGCTATTAGAGAATGCTTTTTATCGTTAGAGCATATTTTCATACGATATAATCACAGATTTCTAGACTTTATATTTAGACTACCGACTTTGCCGCCATATTTGAAGGCACAATACTGCGTTCAAGTTCACATACTTTCACAGTATACAAGTATAAATCGCACTACTTTCACATAATAAACAATTCATAATATACTCAGATCAAGTCACTCACAAATAAAACATAGTATATATGAATATAAGCTAAAAAGGTTCATTTCTTTCTATTACTTGAAACTCATCAGTCTATACAGAATGAAGCAGTAAATCTGTCCTAGAATATCTCCGTTATTTTTAGAAATAAAAATAACTTGCTTACAAAAGTATCAAGAAGAACGTAATATGTTAATAATAATTTTTCTGTAGGGAGATGTTCCGAAGATTTCAAAGTCATCTCCATTTTTTAAAATGGAATACATGATTTTTTTTTTACGTAATATAATTCTTCAATTAATGTGCACATAAAAATATTATTAGGTACCGAAGTATCGAAAAATTAATAATTTATAAGATATTTATAAGATATTAATTTATAAGATAATACTTTATATCAAATACATACCAGAGTAAAGTACACAGTAAAAAACATTTCGTAAAAAACATTTGTTTAAAAACAGTCTATTTAATAAGTCCTTGTTAAATTTTTGTGTTGACTTTTGTAACATATTCAAGTGTTACTTTAACATAATGTAATTGTGTTTGTGTTAAATTAATGTTCAACACTTTTTAGTGTCAAAATAACACAATTCATAAGAAAACAAGTAACATAAAAATAATGTGTTTTGTAACGTAAGTTGTAAGATAAATAAATAAAATATGTTAATTTAACATATCATAAATGTTATATTTTATTGAATTTTATTTAATAATGTTTCCACGATTTACAAACTGTTTACAAACTGTGTCATTTTTTATTATCTTTTTTATATTTACCTTCTTGAATAATATTTGTACTATTTTCTAACATGTTCATCTTATGTTAAATTAATAAATTAATAAAATAAATTTGAATAGACCGTTTGAGAGTATGTGAAATTTGATAAATTTAACATAATTTTCCAAGGTGTATGAAATATAGCTAATAAACATATCTAATAATTTTTTGATATTTTTACCTTAATACTTTTATACGCAGAATAACTAGAAGAATCATACGTGAAAAAAATCATTTAAC
>NW_017259255.1:142654-145511 GCF_001594045.1 Atta colombica | reverse complement strand
TGGCTATACAATTTACTATACAATTTTCGTAAATAAACTTTCGTATTTCTAAAAATAACGAAGTTATTTTAGGTGAACAAAGTTATTGCTTCATTTTGCTCGTATAAAAGTGCATATAACTCGATCTCTCGAATCACAATATACAAATTGGTAAATACATATTACTTTACTTTTATACAGCCAGTTTCAAATAACTCCAACTGATATTCATGTTGACTATGAACTTCAAGGAGGTCAAAATCATTGATTTTACACGGCACTCGTCCATAACCTCTTAATATAATCTCACTATTTATTAACAAAATAAACTGAAACAGACATTTGGATTTCACTTCGCGTGAAAAGTTGAAAACTCATGAAATAGTAGAGTTAATTGTACTATTTTCACCTCGTTTAATAAATTTATTTTGTTAACAATGTTTTAATAGATACACAGCAAATGCCGCGACAGATCAATGATCTTGAAGGTCAACATCAATATGTCAGTTAGAAACTGATGAATGATATCATGGGATCGGCTATATAAAGATAAATTACTCTCTTATATTTGATTTATTCTTATTGGTCTAAATTTCATTTATAATTGTTTATTACGTTTTCTTGAAACATGATTCTCTCATTACAAATTAATGTGATAAATAATTATAAATTGTTAAAACCGCCCGTACAGAATAAGTAAGAGCCAAGTTCAAATCGCGATTAAAGTGATATTTTTCGTAATAAGTTATGTTTCTTAAAATACTTATTAGTATCTTATTAAATTGACGATCAATGTGATGTTATTTTCAGTTTCGATTTGATTATATTTAAACTAAATCGGCGTAATTTATAAAAATGAAGAGTATATTTATATATGAACATTATTTATATATGAACATTATCAACTATTAAAAATTTGATCGCTTTGATTGAAAATAGAATTCTTTCTCTTGTTCGATTTATTAATTTAAACTATAATGTTCGCAAAATTGTTAACAATTCAATTATAACGAGATTATATATCGTCCTTATACATCGTCAATCATGCATTATTATTGGTGGGTATGAAAAGTGTTTCCAGTGAATGACGGGATTCGGAAACAGACCGCAGAATTTATGCGCCATTTCGGGCTTCTTCAGAGTCACACCTCGATTGGTTCCAGCGCGCAGCATCCTTTTCCGTTTCGATGACATTCGGCATCTTCTACCAGCGATATTCAGTCCCATAGCAACTTGCTTAAAGCCGGAGTCACGGCAGATCGGTTATCACGCGCGCTCCATTGCAACGAATGGAGGAAGGAGAAATCAAATGTATCGGAACGATTTATGCACCTGGCTTGACATTCTCTCGCCGCGTCACGCATGGCCACCCATCGCGACATCGCTCCCTGTAGCGCGAGATGAACGACATACAGCCGAGAGAAAACAATTCTGTATATTCTCCGAAATCACCATTTGGATCCACGCCAGATTCTCTTTGTGTTGTTGCGTATTGTTAATATTTTATCAAATAACTTGTAGTCGCATACAATACATTACTATCAGGGATTATTGATTTATCTATGAAAATTTTCAAAGTTGAACTTAACGTCAATGACCACGAAAAATAAATACAACAATGAAGATAATAATTTACATCACATAATAAACATAACAATTTAGATTGTATTCAACCCTTTCAAAAAAGCCACGAACAAATGATAAAATTCTATTTTCATTCATGCTCTCCTTTTCCTTTTCAATATATTATCGCCTGGACTTACGCCAGATCCTGTCGATGCTTTGATGCACGTATCCAAATTTTATCGTATCTAGAATCCAAGCCGTAGAAACCAAGACAAAATTCACTTACTATCCATTAAATTCAAGTTGTTCGATAAATTCAATATATATTAATCCGAGATATCTTCTAGCTTCACGCAGTCGATCTGTCTTGTAAGAACGAAACTCGCGTTCATAATTCAACAAACCATTTTCTCTCTCGTTGTGAGACGAGAGCGCAGAACGAAAGATAGGAAATAATTCTGTTCTGCTGGCAATAGTCGGTTGGGCCGTAGCCAGGATACTTGGATCAGCATTGCCGTACTAATACTAAAAGATCGCGCTGATATTATTGGATCTCACGTATCCGCCACAGAATCTTGGCGTCTGAGGATTTCTTTGGGAAAGTTTGTTACGTCGGTCGGACCGCCGAGATATTACAACTCCGCATGATCTTAAATCGACAATCCGCGATCGTGAAAGGATTATGGCCAATAAATCGATGTATCACAAATCTAACATATCATCCGAATTATACTGGAATTATCCCTTTTCTCTCCATTTGCTCTTCATTTAAATTGTTGATCAATTTGCAGATATATTTTCTAATAACAATATAAAAGCATCAATAATTTTTAATTAAAAAGGGTTCTCTAGTCCTTTCACGTAATATAAGGATTAAATATTAAATATTAAGAATAAGTTTTGTAATTAATATGTAGGCATTCCTGAATTGATCGTATAATTTTCTTTAAATAATTTTCTAAAATAGTTTAAATTTTTATGAAAAGAAGATTTAAAGTAATTTAATTGTAAACAAAATAATTTTGAAGACTTATAAAAATATAAAAGAATGGAGTTTAAAGCCATTTTATTTAAAAAATTAAGTTTCGCCATATCATTTTCATATCAAATTATATTAAAATATTCATAAATTATTTTTAAATGACGTACTAGTGAAATATTGTTTCTATCAGAATTATCAATATCCGAATTAAATTTAAATAATTACTGTAGACAATTTTCTTCAATATTTTCCACATAAATATTCATTTTTATTATAAAAAATATATTTTAATAACATTATAGTCTAAAATAATATTAAATAAAATAATAT
>NW_017259255.1:121997-142554 GCF_001594045.1 Atta colombica | reverse complement strand
ATAATATTTAATAACATTAAATATTATTTAATAAAATTATAGTCTTATTGCTTAAATGTTATTCATTATTTATTTTTTTAGAAGATAGCAATGGTTTTTTTCATCTTTTGCATCTTTTGTGCTTTCGTGTTAAAATCAGAAAAATCACGCGACTCCTCATTTTTTTAAACTGAAGAACCTCCTTAAATAAAAAAGAAAAGATAGACAAAAAATTTCAAACTTATTATCCCATATTATGGAAATATACTATATATATTCATGGAAATAAAATAAAATTGTAATATGTATGAAAGGAGGTCTCCAATAATAAATCTAATACAAAGAAAATGCCTATGAGTTTCTATGGATATTAGTCAGTAAATTATGTATTACTAACGCCATGATATAATTTGCAAACAATTAGGATGTACTCACCAAATGAAATTAAATTCAAACTTTTCGATTCTGGATTTGAGTCTTTTCAGTGTGGAAGTCGAGTACAAATTGCTTGAGCAAATACAAATAGTTTGTACTTGACTTTCGCACTGAAAAGGACTCAAATCCAGAGTCGAAATGTTTGCGTTTGCTTTAACTTTGGTAAATCCCACTTACTTGCAAATATCTATCACGTTAGGAATATAAAATTTACACACTAAAACATCCATGAAAGCTCATATAGGCATTTTACTTATATTAGATTCCAAATTTAATTCAATTAAGGAAAAAATGTTTCTATAATTTAATCTGTCTATAATCTATAAAATATCAATGTATGTGTATTAGGATAGTTAAATAAGCATTATATATAAATAAAAATTTTTAATTTATATATTTACTTTTGTTCTGCTTAATTTTGAGAATATCTGACAATCAACCAATTCGCATTATGCCATGTTTTCCGTTCGTTTAGATTTTCCGTTCATTAGATGTACGGTTCAATAACGAACAATCATGTCGCTCTATTTTCTTAATGTGGAAATCGACCGAGAGTTTCGTTAGTGCGATCGATTTAATTTGGCCAAGCTCGGAAATCTGGAGTGAGGTCTCGCTTCAACGAACAGTTACCCCATTTCGAGCAATTACTTTTCATTCCCATTGCTGACTCGCGAGCACCTCGTAATGCTAGACGTACAAGCCAGCGGCAATGTTCCGCAGATCACAAGTGGAGCCGTGATAACGAAAGAAAAGAATTTCATCTCGATAAGTAAAGCAGGAACAAGTCGTTCTTCAACCGACAAGTTCACTCGTGCCAATGCGAAGTCAGATCGAGCCAGTCTTTGCACTTTTACACAAAAACTGCAAAATTAGACTTTCTCGACTTCTTTCTTCTATATATCTGCTTCACTTGCATTTATCCTCTCGTTTCTTCGATTCTCACACTTTCATCTCTCCTTCATCTTGTTTTCATCATCGAGTTTTATCTCTCGCTTTTTACTTTCTTTTTCTCTTTCTTTCTAGTCTTCCTCGCTCTGCGTTCTTTATATTTCCGAATCCTTTCGCTATTGTCTTCCGTATGTTTCTTCATCGTTTCAAATTTTCTACTCCACCTTTGATCCTTCTACGGGATGCATATTATCACATGAATCAATCTTCCCTTTTCCATTCATAGATCCGATAGAAGGGGATCAAAAAAGATTCAATTCAGGATGAAAAGGTCTTGGACGCAAGAGACGGAACGAAACCGATTCCTCGAGCGATATCTTCAATCGGCTGACAAATTCATTCCATCTCGCGGAAGACGCGACATCGGCATGCATTTATATCTCGCAGGCTCGATAAGATACGCTCCCAGATAGGTACAGCGCGTGAAAAACTGCCGATGGATGTGTCTTTTAAGGATCCTCTTTCCACTCGCATATCTAGCGCAGCCACGGCTCTCTTTCTGTCTCAAGTTCTTCCACTGTTCCACGGAGATACCGACGCCACTTTCGCAGACAACCTCCATGGAGTCTGGCATATTAATGCTTTATGGTAATGCGCGCCGGCACCAGCGTATCAGCGAGGCGGGAATCGAGGAAATGGAAACCAGAAAGCATTCATCATCTTTGTTACATATTCAGGCGTACGTCATCCGCGTAAGCGCTGGCCTCTATAATTATTTTGCATCGCTTTATTGCAGTTTTCCAAACATAACTTAAATCTATACATTCTTTCGGTCACTTTAGCATAAAATCTGAAATTATGAAAAAAAAAAATATATATATATGTATATATGTGTAAGTTTTTGTAAATTATATAACACATTATATAACATATATTATATATAGCAATATTTCAAAATTTTTTTATAAATGTATATGTATATTACGATCATACAAATATTTAAAAATTATTTTTGTCAAAAAATAAAATAATTAGTTCTCCGCTGAACGTGGGCTTATTGAATCACTATGCAGATTGTTTGGATAACAAATTCTAGCATAAAAATAATTCGAATAAAAGAATAATTTTCAATTCTGGTAATCGAATAAGAATAATTTAGCTTACTCTATAATAATATTAAGATAAAAAATTTATTATATTTATATTATTATCTTTTAATTTTTGTAACAATTGAATTTTGAAACAATCATTTTACAAAAAAAAATTAAATAATCTTTTTTATGTTACATCTGCAAATTTATATTATTTTTATTAAAATACATTTAGTACTCATTCTTTTTTTTTACGAGTTATGTTATTTTGATTAATTTGCTTTTTAATCAATATATTGCATATTAAATACGTCTAGATCTCACAATGTCAATAACTGTGTTAATTTGGCACTAGCTCTGAAGAATTAATTTGTTATAACCGCAGCAATGGTACATACGCAATATAAATAATATTCTTAAGGAGAAGTAGGGTCAGTGTAATAAATTCTAAGTTCACGGCTAGCAGCTAATCACTTCTAAAGTTCTTCACTTCTAAAATCCGTCTAATTACACATATTGTTCCACTAAGTACTAGCTTGTGTCCTGAGTCGCTTCTTCAAAATTTAGTCCGACACACTACGCATAGTCGAGTTAATCTGAGCGTGCAAGCCGCAAGATTGTCTCGACATGCCTCTTATTATCAAGACTAGCGATTACTCTAATTACATCGGCTAATTCTAACACAAGCGCAAAGGATTAGAAGATCCAATGTATACTTGAGAAGCTCTCAAATTTTTCATTTTCTAAAATAGATACAACTTATATTTAGAGTTACTATTTATATTAAAATATTTTTCTTTTAGAATTTATTATTTGTCATAAGAAAAAACCGCTATAAAATCATCTAAATAAACGAAATAAATATAATATATTGTATTAAGAAACATCGAGATCCTTAATTCACATTTGTGACTGATTTATTTTTTTTCAAATGTATATTTATTTAACACGCACGTTGTTTTTGAGGCCAAATCGTGAATTATGAAGATATTACAAAGGAGTCATCGAGTATGGCTTCGCTCTAATGAAGCTCGAGCTAAATTAGATGATGCGTATTATCATGCCAGCCAACGCTACCAGCTTTGCAATAGGGTTGGTAGCCCACAGGAGGGTGAATAAAGATGGTCCTCGTGTTAGAGGCGTTTTAATCCCTGCTGAGCCAGCCAGTAAGTCAGGGAGAGCTCGGCATAACTCTTCATTCGCAAGGTTAGCCGGTATAACTGTAACTTACTTCCTCTCCCCTTCCTCGTCATTTTCCCCTAACTTTATATCACGCGTATGCCGCTGTTTGGCTCGATATAGTGCAGACATTTCCGTAGGTCCGTATCCACATCTTCCGACGAGTTAAATATTTCGCTCCAATTTCGTCCTTATGTAAAAGAGTGAGAAGTAATCGAGAGACGGACGGTAATAGCACTTGTTTGAATAATTACTCGTTGAGTGCGGCAGTCCCGACCGCAGAGAGTAACATAAATAAAGAAAAAAGATAAAACGTATGTAAAATCCCGTCCAAACTTTCATCAAATTGCGGGCGATACATGTACATATATATTTACACATAATACATACTAGGTGTACAACTTTGCTTCCGCTGTTTTCCTATAAATGGCTTTAGCGGTAAGTGGTGGTCGAAATAAATAGATCATAGACGTCATACAATAAACTTGGGCATCTGTCAACATAACCCCATAGAAACATTAGTTGATTTGTGTCTGCATCATAAAGTTATTCTCGATTGAAAATGTCAGTTTACGAGCCAAATTCTCGTCTTTTGCGGGAGGTTTTAATTTTTTGCTTCAATATGAAGAAATCTGCGGCTGAGGCTCATCGAATGCTCTCAAATATTTATGGTGAGGCCGCTATTAGAACGTATCGTGAGTGGTTTCAACGCTTCAAGAACGGTGATTTTGACGTCGAAGACCGGCATAGCGGTGGAAGAGAGAAGGTTTTCGAAGATGTAAAATTGGAGACATTACTTGAGCAAAACTCGTGTCAAAATCAAGAAGAATTGGCACGATCATTGAGAGTGACTCAACAAGCCATTTCAAAACGCCTCAAAGCCATGGGAATGATTCAGAAGCAAGGAAATTGGGTGCCATACGAATTGAAGCCGAGAGATGTTGAACGGCGTTTGTTTGCTTGTGAACAGCTGCTTGAAAGGCAAAGACGGAAGGGATTTCTGCATCGCATTGTGACTGGGGACGAAAAATGGGTTCATTACGATAATCCCAAGCGCAGAAAATCATGGGGAGTTCCCGGCCATGCTTCCACGTCGACGGCCAAACCGAATATTCACGGCTCCAAGGTCATGCTCTGTATTTGGTGGGACCAGCTCGGCGTAGTGTACTATGAACTGTTAAAATCGATAAACAATCACAGGCGATCGGTATCGAACGCAATTGATGCGTTTGAGCCGAGCATTGAAAGACAAACGGTCGCAATACAACGAGAGACACGATAAAGTGATTTTGCAGCATGACAGTGCTCGACCCCATGTTGCGAAAGTGGTCAAGATATACTTGGAAACGTTGAAATGGGAAGTCCTACCCCATTCGCCGTATTCTCCAGACGTTGCTCCCTCTGACTATCACTTGTTTCGATCAATGGCACACGGCCTGGCTGACCAGCACTTCCGGTCTTATGAAGAAGTAAAAAATTGGATCGATTCGTGGATAACCTCAAAAGATGACCAGTTTTTTCGACGCGGGATTCGTACGCTACCCGAAAGATGGGAGGAAGTAGCGATGGATAATACTTTGAATCATAAATGTATAACCAGTTTTTTACAATAAAGCCTCGAATTTCGGAAAAAAATGGCGGAAGCAAAGTTGTACACCTAATACAAATTATTATTATACATAATATATAAAATTAATGTTTTATTTTCTTCTAAGATCTAATCTCTTAAATACAAAGTAGCGCTACTCGAATCGGACCAATATTCGCATAAATATCAAGTTGTCCCCGGCGAAACGTTATAGGATTTCTAATCGACATCGTCGCAGTCCTTTGCCGTTGTAAAGGAGCATTTACGTTACAGCTATCGCGAGATAGCGGAATGAACGGGGCGAGAGGGTGGACAGGGGAGAAGCGAACATTGTTCCCGGTCTCGTCGCCATTCTGGATCTCGAAGATTAACCATGTAGCATGGTAATTAGGGCTCTCTCTCTGTCTTGCATCGAGATGCTGCCTAGTTTCGTCCTGTTGGCGAACCTAGATGCCCTTCGGGATGCTTCCCGGTGTCGTAGCCGGAGTTGCACGCCGGTGGGGTTGTATATCAGCGGAGACGCTAGCGCGTCCCTACCTTTACACAATAACCCATTGTTGTCCGTCGGACGTTACCGTTTCCCCAGTTACCGTTCATCGAAGACAAAGCTACCAGCCTGCCGTTGCACTGTCTCGTTGGCTCCCCGTCTTCCGCGCTTGTCTGTCGTTGTCCCCATCAACAATTTTCGTCCTCTCTTTCCTGAATTGCTTGTCATAATATTGCGGATATCCCAACTCAATGATGTGAGCGCAATCAACTTTTTAAGAACTATCTCTTTGTTTCAATACTAAAATATTTAATCCTTGATCTATGATAAATAGGATCGATTTAACTAATTAGTCTGCCAGTGACTGTGTTCAAGAGAAAAGACAGCTTTGCAACTGTTATAAGATTCTTTAATATGATTAGTTATGCATTTAGATCGAGCAAGGAATTAAAGGCAAGAACTAATTACATTAAAGAATCTTACGACAGTTGGAAAATTGCTTTTTCTGCTGAATGCAGCTGTTGATTTAGCTGATTAGAAATTTCTTAAATGTTTGCAGAGAATGATCGCATTTTGTTTCAAAACATATAACAATAAACTACTGAAAACTATCTGCAGGATCAAGTTTGGAATATAATCTTGCAGCGCGTGCGATCGTAATCGTAAATATTACGAAGATATTTTCACGATGGGACGAGAGAACAAGTACTAGCTATTCAAGGATGCTTGATGCACTCGAGAGAAAATGTAAGTTCGAAACAAAGCCTGTTTTCAAACGACAATAAAAGCCGCGCTTTCACGAAGTTAACAACTGTTACAACTTCCAACGAAGAGCACAACGGCCATGGCGTACAACAATAGTAATACGTAACGAAGTCAAGGCACATTAAATCGAAGAACTTTGGGTACCATCGTGTTTCGTGAAAACGATTGGAGCTGTTTCGCTCAGCTGTAGCGCATCGATGGCGTTCTGGAGCACTGAGGCGAAAAGTCGAGAAATAAAATAAACCTGACTGGTAGTATTCGGTGGATAATATTGCTGCGAATAAAGTTCAGGTAGCAGATGGAATGACGTACCGTTAATAATGAATAGGATTTTTGAAAAAAAAAAAAAAAGAAAAAAAAGAAATTAATCCACAGTTATAACAATATTTCATTACTATTATTAATTAACGTTTATAACTATAATTAGTTAGTCACTTAAGATTTAATCATCTATTTATATTAGCAGTTTATTCTTTGATAAATTAACAATTATATACCTGAAATATGTTAATCACGTTTCTAGATGTCAAGTTACAAATCTTTATTACCGAGATGGCTATAAATACGGCCATAAAAATTTCTAAGTGGTAATAATATTCTCAAAGATAGGGATAAAGAAGGCAAAGAGATCTGCCGACCCCCGCCGCATCGGTAACTCACTTTGGTTTCCAAATGGGGCATGTCTCGAGAGTTCAACGAGGGCGAGGTAGATCACCGTACCGTAAAGAAAAAGTTTCGCGCGTGAAGAATAATGACGATACATGTAACGTGGAGTCTTGGACCATTAAATCGTTGGAGTTTCGACGATGTCCTGTTTCGAGGAAAATAAACAGGATTCCGAGCAACTGCCACGCGACTACGTTCCGTCCGCGGACGTAAGTAAAGAAGAGTTTATGCGTGGTAGCTGGTAACAACGAGTGTTCTTTTTCTGGGACGGAAAGAAGTTTGGCTGCCTGCCATCATGGGTGGTCGCGACTTCTGAGAAAGACCATCCTCTCGTGTAAGTGGTTACTGTATTTTCGTATTCACAATACGACGTATCTTTCTGAACGCGATAAGCGAACTCTGATCGCGTTACTTCAATTTGTTAATTCTTCATGCGTCCTACCGGAGACGTTCTCCAGAGTACGCCGTCGTCACGATCGTCACTGCAATTCATTGGAGAATTTATTTTTCTTGCGAATCGCACGAGTTCTGGACACGTGGCGAAACAAGGCTCGATATCGGTCGTTGTACGGGTGCGCCGGTTCGTAGTCCACCGTGGTCTGGCATGCTGCCAAATAGGCGGGATCGAAACTAGCCTCGGGATCAAGAAACTTCCGCGACAGTTCGGAAACCCGGTGCACTATAGATACGTGCTTACTGTAACATCCTTCTGCAAGGTTAGCTGTGACATATGCTTGTGCAATTAAACTGTCCTATAATTACTGTCTGAAACGAATCATAAATGAATAACAATGGCTGCGTTCAGCAGGAAAAGCAGCTTTGCAACTGTTGTAAAATTCTTGAATATGATTGGTTTATACATTTAGATCCAGTGAGGAACTAAGGGCAAGATCAATTATATTAAAGAATTTTACAACAATTGCAAAGCTGTTTTTTCTGCTGAATGCAGTCATTGACTTTTGCCAACGTCGACATGCTTTATATTTTCTGTTTAAGATTTTCTGTTTCCTTTTTTCAAGGTAATTCTAGTCAAACGAAATTCAGTTATATAGATAAATTCTATTTGCTTGACGAAATTGTTATTAGTGAGGAGACATATAGGCTTCTGATCTTTTTCATTTTTTACTAGTTATTTAATCTTTGCGTATATTTCTATAGATATAGATGCGAACTTAATAGTTTTTCGGATATTACAAGGTGATGTTTTATAATATGTAGGACTTATTTTAGTAGCAAATGGGGAATACAAAAACAATGTGTAAAGTACAATATAAACACGTGCCCTATTTTAAAGTCCATTTTTGTGATTATTTTCTTCAAGATTCGTTTGTCAAGGTTGACAGTTTTGATGCTAACTGATTTACTATTATTTGACACTCACTTTTTAAATGAACCTGTATAGAATCATTCATTCTGTATAGAATCAACATTCATATAATCCTTGGAATGTTTCCTTATCTGATAAATATATTAAGTCTATTAGGAAAATAATCCAAATGTATAAACATGTTTCAATTTTCAATTGAATTATATTTAATAAACCCATGCAATAAATGCATGTCTGCCATTTCCTGATTTGAATATTTGCTCATTATTATTTCTAACAAATTAGTAAGGGTTCCTAGCAAAAAAACAAACTGAAATGAGTAAATTCAATGAACAGAATTAATGTCAACAAGGTAGGAAATATCCAGGAGATATCGAGCATTGTTTAAAAATACAGACCGAAGATAGCTATTTCTGGAACACAAAATATGACTAACTTTGAAACCAAGTGAAACAGAATTATGTTTACATAAACTTTACATATTGGTTTTGTGTCTCCTATCTGTTTCTGAAGTGCATCCAACATGTTATAAAATATTCTGTATAACGGATATAAATTATTTCATATCATCACAAATATAAATTCTTTTTCACACAATCAATTAATTTAATATCTGGGTAATTCATATCTGGGGATCAATTATATAAAAATTCTCAACAAATATTTATCGTATCTGTAGCGTAGAAATAATTAATAATGAATGTACATACAGCTTTCTCTCAACAAATAAAGATTCCAATCTCTAAAAAAAATTATGATAAAGCAAAATAATAATGGCAACAAATATGCAATAATGTACAATATAATTTTAATTTAGTCGAAAATTACGGTAAAATAAATTATAACTTCTTTTCGCGTTTCGCTTCTTTTGCTCCGGCAATTTCGTAAAATGCGACGCTTTAATAGCATGCTGTGCGTCCATCGTGCAACACCGTTTATATAGACGTATTCGGGCGCGCCGATGGCAACTCGAAACGATCACATGGAATTACGTGATAGCGCATAATTCAATGTGATTTAATATGTCGATGTAAATTTGAAAAGATCTGCCCGAAAGCCGCGCCATATAGTCGGTTTACGTGCACGTAACCACGCATTTTCAGGAATTAAATCGGATCTTTTTAAACGAAATTTTGAGCCGGCTGTCAACCAAAGCTCGTTTATCTTTCTTTTTTTCGCGTTACACTCGCGTCAAAGCGAATGTAAACGCCGCGGCCGACCGATACTGGAAGCAATTAAAACGATATCTTGCTTTTTAAACTGCAGTAATTACAAACGCGCGTTTTTTCCCCATGTTTACGTCACGGTAGAACCGAAAAGCCAAGAAAATATTTGCACTGTCGTGGAAATTGCAAAACTCATGCACATGCATTATGGGAGAAATTATCACATATAATATTGGAAAAACATATCTCATACGCGCGTGAGAATGTTTGTAAAGCACTAAAAGAGGTAACTTCGTACCTCTACTTAACGTTCTTCTAGATTTCTTTCAACCTGTGTTTTCAAGCATTTTCTTGAGTGCATCTCAAATCGATGAAGTAAACGGAATAGAACGACTTTATGTGAAAAACGAATTACGTTTCGAGCTTTTCAAAAGTATTTGTATTATCCAGAAGAAATGCTACATCGTAGATTGCTTAGAAATACGTTAATGGCTATCGAGAAACATATTTCATAGCCGATATAGATATATGGAAAATGAGGTCCGCTAGATTTACGAGCGGTTTGCGATTATCATTTTCCCGCATTGCGAATTTATGACCATTTGATATTTGCAAATTGTCAAGAACCAAGAAAAAACTTTCCACGTGGATCTGCGAGAGCTAAGATAATTTAAGCTGTAAAAGCAAATCGTTAAATCTCAGTTAATATGTACATAGAGCACGCATTGCAATGGAGATATTAAAAAATATATATATATATATATGTGTGTGTATATATCTTTTGCTACTTATTTTATGACTCTGTATGAGAGAAACACAGGAAAACGCATACATGTGATAAATGAGGGCAGGTTTATGAAGATAATAATTGTGCAAGAAATATAATATTTGTACAATTTGTATCGAAAACTAGTTTACCTTTGTATTATAAATTTCTTAATTTTTTTTCTTAACATAAATTTGAGTGGATAATACTTTTTAAATACTTCCTCTTGTTAGTTTTTAATATTAAATATTTACAAATTTAAAATTAAAATAGGAACATTTACAACAAATTTTGACAATCAGATATTTATTGACAAATAGTGAATTCATTATCTATGGCTTCACCGGAATTTTTATTATAGAAATATTATATATATTATATAAATGTCTCTCTCTCTCTTTCTCTCTCTCTCTCTCTCTCTCTCTCTCTCTCTCTCTCTCTTCTCTCTTCTTTCTTTCACGCGGCAGAATATATAATATATAATAAATTAATAAAATTGAACGAAAATTGCTTAAACATCAATTTTAACATATTTAAGAGTACAAAATTAGTAGCGTAATGTGACATATCAACTGTTTGATTCAAGCGAAGTGATAATAACTGTTTCGAGAAAGTTTATTTGATAACATTACAATTTTGTAAATGTGAAAATAATTGATGCTATCCGCAGGGCAACGAAATGACGTTGGTAAGTCAGTCCGACGCCCATAATCCCGGTTTAGGTTAATCTCCGTGAACTTTTAAGGAGGCTGACAGGACAGATACAGGGAAAAAGGCCTTTACATTAAAGACTACTTAATGATTCCTCATGATGCATGTATGTAATTACTATTCAATCATAAGCGGATTTATAAAAGCTGATTTTCTAAAACGCACAAAGCTATCTCTTCTTGAAGGATTTCTCTTGGAACAAAAGTTTCTCTTCTCTTTCGAGTTCGCAAACTAATTTCAACTTGGACAATTGTATCATTTTTTGTGATTTCTCTCATTGGAGAATTGTTTCTCAATGGCGTTTGATTGTTTATCGAGTTTTAGCGAAGACAAATAAAACAAAGTTCATCATCTATAAAGTATACTCAAGTCACAGAAAAAAAGTTATCTTACTCTTTTATTAAAGATAACTTTAAAGTATATTTTCATGTAAAGTACGTTCAATTCAATTATTACATTTATTATATATTAGGTATTATAATATATATTCATTATATATTGGGTATTAAATTAAACATCTAACTTACCATCGTTACATGTTCTAGTTTGATTAAATCCTAAGTCAGAGTAGACTGTTCAACTCTTGCTCTTTGAGCCACTTCTGTTCTATCCTTGATCATGGTTTTAGTACGATACGTCAAGTGATCCTGACGCTACAAGTTCTTGCACGTAAGTCTTGATGGTTTAGTGTAATATTAATCGTGCTTTGCGGCGATCAATCATAAGCGTAGACATTTAATGTCTTAATACAAGGGCGATTTGCGGACAAAATTTTAATTAAAAAGTTCGAATATTTGTGTTCCTTTCATCCATATAAAATATTAGAAAAAAGAGAATGGGAGACAAATTTAATGATAATTTAATTTATCAACGCGCGATATAACGCTTTGCCTGTCACTTTTAATAAACGCAGATTGTGTTGTGTCTTCGTTAAAAAATCGCGGTAGAGAAATCAAGCAACTTTTTCTTTGCGTTGACAGCGCCTTCAATTAACCTTCGTTAAAGTCGAAAGATCTATCCGTCGCTTCGAAAGTACCGTACACGACAAAATTACCGCGTAAATATCAGCAGATAAGGAGAGAAAAAATAAAAAAAAAAGTAGTATGGCGCAGTTAGGATGGAGAGAGAAGAGCCGCTCCTACAACTAATTACTCTAAATTCTCTTCACGTATTCGCCAGATAACTCATTAGAAAATTAATTCCGAGAGGCTTTTCACAACGCTGTAGCCGTGGTAATATGAAAACTTTTACGTCACATTGGTCCGGCGCAACGCCTTCAATTAACGTTCAAGTCGAAAGAATTACTCGCGCTTTCACGCCTTCAGTAGGGTGACATTATTGAGGTGGGAGCACCAGATTATGGTCGGAACACGGAGCAAGAGACGGCGGATATAAACGTAGGGGATGAAAAAGCATCGAGGATAGAAGTAGCGAGTGTGAGAGTCAGTCTGAGTCTCTAGTTTTCGCCACGTTCTCCACTCCACCAGGCAGAGCAGGCGGTTATGCATCCAATTCCATTTCCCATTTCAACTTTTCTCATCTCTAGCGACCCGCTCGCGCGCGGGAGAAGTTAAATACCGTTACCTTAATATTCAATCATTATTTCGATCATTAAAGTAACTCTGGGATGGCAGTGCGACCGAAGACGGGGACGAGCGATAAAGACAAGATTCTTTCCAAAGAATCTTGGTTGAAATTAGGGGAAAAAGAAGATTGTTAACATCACGGCGGGGATGTAAACTCTGCCTACACAATTTGGATTTTGGCTCTCTGTTTTTACTGCTACGGTAAACTTACGAACATTCGTTCTGGGAACAATGGAAATTGAGAGAAAAAGAGAAAAACCGTTCCATATTGGTCCGCTGTTTTAACCGACTTTAAATATTGGAATTGTAACATAAAGCGTGCACTCCGAAAATTTGTTCGTATTTAAATATATATCTTCTTTGCAATTTAATTGAAATATAATTTTGAAATTAATTGAAATGTAAATTTTTACTCATACGGCTCTTGCAGGTCAAGGAAAATTATGGACCACAAGTCGATACATGTATGTCCATGAACGAAATTATTGTCAGAAGTTGATGCGCGCTTATCAACGCTGCGATACCGTCGCGCTGTTAATATTCATAAAACGGTCCGGGCGCGGTATTTCATTTCAAATCATTCCAGCGCCCGGCGCATAATGAAAATAAAATCTCTTGTTTAAATTTCACCAGAATTATTATTACGAAACGCCGCGCTGTCGCGTCGCGGAAAAATACGGTTGCGGGTTATGACAGACATCTGCGCGCAAATGTCACCGGAAAAAAAAAAGCAGAAGACATTTCTGCGCGAGTTATGCTAGTTTCTATCTTTTCGCCTTTTTTTTTTATAAAATGAGAAATTTAAAGGTGCGTTTTGCTTCCACAAAAACAAATCAAACTTCGCGAATACTAACGCTGGTGTCGCTGATTCTCGTCTTATGTCTTCCTGTAAAAAGCATCACGTTTCGAAATTCCGCGAATTATTCATCCGAAATTGCACGATATGGTAAAAAAGAGCGCGTCGCCTGCTGTATGCGCCAGCGATGTGGTTTATTTTCCTAAATAAGTCGCAAACACATAACGAGGTAAAACAGGCGGCCTCTCTGCATTTCGCAATTTTATAAATGCCGATTCATGAGGCGTATGTGACTTGAAATTCAACGGAATTGTCTAGCGCTGTGCATAAAAGAAGAACGGCCAATGTAAAAATTGTACTGCTGTACGGAGTGTATCAAAAATCTCGGACTTTTCGATGATTATAAACGTTTTGCAAAGTTAATACTTATAACAAAAATCCAATTATCTTTCTTAAAATTATCTTTCTTGACAATTTTCTAATTTTTTTATTTACTTTATTAAAATAAAATTTGTATCCGTAACCGAAAGAAAATTTGTGTTACTTTTGCAACAATCTGTACGTAAAGTGCACAAATATGGGAAAGAATACTAGGATCCGCGAATTTTTAACTTCTGTAATATTTAGACGCACGTGAGATAAAATCCAATAAGATCTTCGTTATTCGTTTCGATATTAGTGAGCTATAATTTGCTGTTTAGAAATAGCAATTTCTTTTAAATCTGATTGCAATTCTAAATAAAATAATGAAGTTGCTTCCCGACTTACAATTTCCTTTTAGCTCCTAAAGAGAAAGATTCTCTGAAATAGTGATATTTCCCTAGATAGTACTTCCCTAATTTCACGATTACAGATTTTTCTGGTAATATTCGAGCTTAAATTTCTACGAAATTTAAAACATCAATAATCGTAACAGAATTTCTAGATTAAATGATCTGTAACGGACAGTGCACCAGACATATGTCAATTGAGATTGAATGAAATTATCTGTTTCAATAAGCAGTGATCTAATCTGGGAATGCCAATGATGATGAGATGGAAATTTGAAACAATCCACGATAGAATTTAATCAACGATGTCCAATCTTCCCTGTAGCGTAAACTCGTGTCCATCTCGTATTCATAGGTTTATTACGCAAGTTAAACGGTCAAATAAATCTGTCACTTTCGTGCATTTAGAAAATAACAAGTAAAAAGTCATATACAATGAATGCAAATTGCATTGATCAAAATTTCTGAAAATTTTAGTGCATAATTTTAGCTTTATTTGCATCGGATATAGTTATATATCATAGACTACGTAACATAGACTAACGCGCAACATTAATGTAAATTAGTTTAGTAGATAATTTCCTTGTATCTAATGATTCGTTATGTCTAGCGACGGAACTTCGAACATCCAGCTATGAGCACGATGTCGACGTAACGTTACATTTGACCTGGTTTCACTTGACTCAGAGTTAATTGCGTTTACGTGTAAGCGAGTTGGTCTCTCGATGAACAGCAGACAGCGGTGTCGTTTTTACGTGCCAACGGATACGTCTTAATGTTCTGTAAAATCCGATGGCATTCAATAATGCTCAATTAACTCTCAATATCGAATTTATTAAGAGAAATATTAATTTAATCTTTATTCACAAGAGAAAAATATTATTACAGTTTACTGTCAGTAAGAAATTTTTTAGATCTATTATTAATCATACAGTAAAAAAAAACTAGAATATATTGATCGCATAAATGTCATCATTCTTACATATCTTACATATCGTACAGAAAGGATGGTTTTGCTAAAATATCTAAAAATTTAGCTAAATACAAATCCGAAAATAATTTTGTTTCAGATCAAAATATTTATGTGGGACATTCTAACTAATTGCTAGAATGTAAACATTTTTTGCAGCATTATATTTGAAATTCTTAACGTAATTATTTTGAGGGTCTAATAAATTTATTTTCAGATCTATATTTAGCTAAATTTTTAGATATTTTAACAAAATCATTCTTTCTGTGTATTTATAATTTTTGCCGTTTGCGATATTAAGAATTAGAGTTCTAATTAGTGTTAGTGCTAAAAGATTTCGAATAAAATTAGAAAAGATCTCGGTTTTGGATACGTAATGGCGAATCATGATTCGTTTTTGTAATACTACTCGCACGGTATGCGCGACAGAATTTCTGATACAAGCGCAATCCAGAATTGTTTTCGTGACAGATACTGGACCGGAACCGGAAGATGGTATGCACCTCGCCCATTGCGAGCGACCCATCGACATTGGTCTGATATTCTCTGCTCCGAGAGATGGTACGAAACCTATCAGAGCAATTAAACTACCAGCACAGACAGAGGTAGTTGCGACGTCATAGCATAACGGCGACCATTAAGATAACGTGGCCGGGGGTGATTAGCCTGCCTAATTACTGCGAGATGCCGTAGCCCGTCTCGACTATCATCCGCGTCGCTCTTCTCAATGACATGCTCTTCAACATCCGCTAGATATGTCTATCCTATGAATCCGGTCTCTCGCGATGTCCTCGGTCATACCAGAATTGCTAAATATACGGACGTAATTTCGCAAATGAATTGGCGGAAATTTTGATTTGAGATCGGATAAAACTAAAAGTCTATATAAATATTGCTAAGTGTATTCACAGAACGTAAAACAAAGAGATTTCTTCCTTAGCATCGCGATAGTAAGTCACATCACGATTTCGAGATACTTTCGCGAAAGCGCACAACGAAGAATCGTTTAGCACGTGCCACGATGCATTTTCTATGATTTTCTGAAAGAGCCGTTGTTAACTTCAGGTATTAAACGTAGGAATATGATAATAGTAGGATGAAGCATTCACTAAGAATATTTCCTTGGCGAGGATTTCAGAGACGTAAAACCTCTGCGTTATTTGCATCAATCCTTTAAAGCGACTGAGATGGAACGGAATCTACGTTGTGAGCAAGAATTACGGTTATATCCTTGTTGGCGCACGTTATTTATATTTTACGCGATTTCATATCCTGGGACGTTGCATTATTCGATATATATTTATCGAGCCAATATTTTTCATAAATGGTCAGTATTTTATAATGATAAACACGAGTATTATATATCTTACATAAACTATAAGCATTGATCATTACAAAACGTCAGTAAAAAAATATTTATGTCGGTCATTAAACAAAATATATATATATATATATATTATATAAATTATTTATATAATAGGTACTTAAAATTTTCACATATATTTTTAAATATCGACACCATTTCTGTGTATAAATATTTACATGAAGATTTATCAGATACCGAAGAATTTCCCGCGAGCAATGCAAAATCCAAATGACAGCGTACACAATTTTATCAACGATTAATGGCTTTAATCAGCTTACGGGCAATGGCGCGGTAACAACACAATTTATAAATTAGTAGGAATAGAGGCGCCGGCGATTTTTCAATTACAATTTGCCGATTTTATCGCACAACGTCGCTCGTAACTTTTGGGTATCGATGCTATCGCGCGGAAACGACTGCAAAGCACAGTTGTCTGCAATTTTGCCGATAGATAGAGACAGGAAACGAGGGAAAGAAGAGGGAGAGAATGTGCGGGAGATTGGAGAGAGGATGGACAAGAGAGAAAATGAGGGAGAGCAAAGCCGACAATTCCACGAAATTACGAACAGGTCGGTGGCGGTGGCTACGTCATGCGGCCAATTAATTACACTTTACAATCGGCGACAGTTATTCATTGATAGACGGCCGGTTAATTAATCGAAGTGGGCAAACAATTAGCATCTGGAGCACGGGATCCTATCGGCTTCGACGATAGGAGCCATCGCTCACGTCGCGTCGCTACGGTAATTCGGCACACGGTGTGTAAATTAATTAACCGGAAAAGTCAACCGGTCTGCTGGTTGGCGTAGATGTTCATTTTAACTTCGCCGTTGAACATAGGTCGTTGAGCAATCAATCCCGAGCACTCAATTCGTCTATGTTTCTTTCCTCGGCGAATAAAAGCAAGCTGAAGCTGATTTTCGAAGCTGATCAGCTAACAGGATCGATTGCGATCGACACTTCCAATCCGTGTAGCTTTTGTTCAACGTGTCGTTGTAAATGTTTACAATTTAATTATATCGAGAGATACCGGAGATTCACAGAAAGATCCTGAAACTAGACAATCGACTGCGCCCTCGCGCCCTCCTAAGACTACAGATAATAATTAATGCTCGCTATATTATCATCGCGCGCCGGAGATAAGTCAGCATTAATTATTGACGATAACGCGGTAAACTAACCCCCGACGGCATTAATTATGCTAATCATTATGCTAATGATTACACGACCAGCACTTAGCCACTTCATGCATGTATGCATGAATCGTCGGCAAGTAACCATACTTAATTGTTTGATCGTATAATCGTTGTCTTTGCCAAGCCGGAGCATAATTGTTACAAAATTCTTCGCAAAGTAATTAGAAGTTAGTCGCGTATAAAGAAACTTTTATAGTTCTTAACGATTTTGTGACGGAAATAAGGAACATATCAGAGACAAAACATTAATGATATTAAAAACATATTGAAATTAAACAATAAATTCTTTAAAAAGTAGACTTTCTTACAAGAAAAAGATTTAATATAAAATTCTACCAAAAAAAAATCAAATGATTTGAGTTAGAAATATCGCTATTTTTTATATTTATAACTCTGAAAACAAAACATGTACAACAAAAAAACGTGTCATCAACATATTTTACCGCATATCTGAGATTCATCCAAATCTGAGAGGGACGATTTCCTTGCGAACGAAATTTTCATTTAATCTCGCATAGGCGGTGTGTTCGCGACAACGGCGGCAAGTTAGAGATAGAGTGAAGCGAGTTGTCGGCAGTCAGAGAGTACACGCGTCAGCAATTCTGCCCTGAATATTTGGTAATTTTAGCGTTTCTCGGATGGACGCGAGACACACGCGACAGAAGTCGAGAGAGAAAGAGATAGTCGAGACGCAAAAGAGACAGCGGTCCGGCGAGCTGGGAATGATGTAATTACGTAGTTAGCGGGACCTCACGTAACGGCTTGACATCTGTCTTCTGCCTCGAGAGTCGTTCTAACCGGCATCTGCCGGTGTCGCCCACTTCGTGTTTCAAGGAGCATTTTTCATCCGGCCGGATAGCCGGGCTCCTCGTTATTTCCTGAAAAGATTAGAGAGTGAACGGTTGCCGCGAGAGGGAAAGAAAGATTGGACAGGGTGGCGAGCGAAAGAAGAGGATCAAAAGTCTAAGGATCGTCGATCGCGTCGCTAATTACGTCGCAATCGTCAATAGTATGTCGTACCATGAAGATCGTCCCGAATGGCTTTATTGTGCACATTTATCCCGGATTTTGTCGGACGGTTTATAACCGTAAATTGATTTTCCCAAGCATTTTCCGCCAATTGTTCCGGATTATAGCGAACGGAATTTTCAAGGGATTTCCGCGGTGGAGAGTACCGGCTATACGTTGTCCGGTGGATTATCGATTTCCGGTCCGTGTTATTTGCCCCTCAATACACATAGCTCCAAGATATCTTTGTACTCTCTATTTTCTCATTTTCTTTTTTAGAAAATTACTGTTTTATTGTATCGACATAAGGACACGAGTACAACGTGAAACTATGGTGGTTCTTTATTCCATGGTCGTGCATAAATCTGCTGGTCGATCGTACTCGAGAACCCGAGTAAAAGCGTTCTCAATGGTCGTTCAATACCTAAATACGATGGGAGCTACGATCGATCGTTTTTCTCTTAGAATGAAGTGCCTCCAGCCAACATTTATCTTCAGAGCCGAGCGGTTAGTGCAAAAATTAGCTTCTCGCCGTAGTAAAGCAAAAAAATAGTGGCAAGGATGTTGGATCTGCATAATCTTGAAGGAGTTCCGTGTTGGTAAGAAGAAAACGGGGAAGAAGAACAGGAGGAGAATGAAGAAGGAGAGAAGAGGCGAAGACGATGATAAAGAAGAAAACCAGACGTGCAAGGACAAAACGAGCGGCGCTGAAGAGGATGGGAACGCCCTAGAAGTCTAATCCACATTCATCAGGCTTATAAAACACCGGGAGAAGCTCCAGGAAGGAGATACCTACCTTACCTTCGTCGGCTGCCACGTACCTTACTCCTCCGACGCGGCGGCGCGGCGAGAATAAACTCTGTCTCTGAACTCCAGTAACATCATTACAGTTGGAGACGAGTTACAAGAAGAAGGGCGCGCAAGGAACGTTCTTTCTCTTTCTCTTTCTCTCTCTGCATTTTCATCGACATTCATATTAAAGAACCGGTGCGATAACGAACTTTATTTAGGGCAAGCGCAAGCGTCTGGCAATCTAATCAGCATTCATTCAGCCGATGGCAAAACCGCAGCAAGGAATTTCCCGTAAGATTACATTTCATATTCTCGTTTCAAGGACTCGTGTGATACGTAAATTATGCATCGTTCTATTTCTGTTCTGGCATGCTCATTCTTTTTGAGCCAGTAGAGTTTTACCTCTCTTTAAATGAAAATAAAATAAAATAAAATAAAAACATTTTATAAAATGTTCAAATACCCAGGATAAATAACAATTCTATCTTGTCTTCACTTGGATACAAAAACATCGTTTCCAATGTATCTTGTCGATCCTTTGCCAGGATGTGCAAAGGACACAAGGCTATTTCGCCCGTCCGTTCGCCTTGAGGCGAACATCGTGCGAGATCGTTCTCGTTACGCTTTTGTCCGTGCATTCTTTTTGGCAGTTTGTTTCGCCGACGACCAGTGACACGGAGAGGACAGCTCGTCGAAGCATCGAGCCGGCGCCGCTCGTTCTACCGCTAACTGTACGCGACGCGACGTCACGTAGTAGGATACTTTACGAACGACGGAAACGGACGGAGGATGGGAACGGACTTGGAGACGAAGCTCGGAATTAGCTGGGCTAGCGACAGTACTTTCCTCGTGATCTCGATGGGGTGGAAACGACTCCTCGGAGGAAGGACGACGACGAAGACGACGACGACGATAGTACCGGATGCGTCCTGGCGCGGTAGTCAGGTGCCGCGTACGTGACGTCTCTTTTTGCGACACCCTGCATTCGCGCCGAGCAAAAGTTTTCCTTACCAGCCACCTTTGTA
>NW_017259255.1:110138-121897 GCF_001594045.1 Atta colombica | reverse complement strand
TCTCTCTCTCTCTCTCTCTCTCTCTCTCTCTCTCTCTCTCTCTCTCTCTCTCTCTCTTCCTATCTCTCTTTTCTTCGTCTTATCGATCAGTCTTCGTGAGCTTCATTCCTTGCACGTTGATGCGCTTCCTTTTTCTCTTTATTCCTCACCTCTCTCTCTATCGCAGCCGCGGAGATTAATGTACCTCGAAGACTGTCGCGGACCAAGTTGAATGTCGATGGCGATTATATCGCCGCAAAATCATGAGACTTTTACAAATCGCGGATTCTTGAATTGCAGTTTCTTTTAGCAGTAAGTTCGCTTCAATTTAAAATTTAAATGTATTATATAACATCTATATATATCTATTATATATTATCATACATATATCGATATATAATGCTAAAAATTATTTATATATTATGATAAAATAAAAATATCAAAAAATATCTTTTACGAATTGAGAAATAATTTGCCTTTTTTCTATACATTCTTACTAATTAAGATATATTTCTACACAGATTCACAATATGGATTTAGTTTAATAGAAGATCTATCAAATTTCCGTGAATTTCTATGCAAAAGAAATCCTTCTTCCAATTTCTTTCATGCTGTTCGCATAACGATTTTTAAGACTCTAAAACGCAACTGAAACCGTGAAACTAAAAGAGACCCCTTTGACCTAGTTACATGAATAAGCGAGTCCTGATCGAAGACAGCGACAGATGTTTTCCGAAAATTCCTGAATTACTCGGCAAAATGCGCGAAAGAAAATTCCGCGATTTTCTCGGTCCATTTATTTCGCGATCGTGACTCGATAGCGAACACATTTAACAAGTTTCTCGGCATTCGATTTCGGAGTGATATAAAAATATATATTCTAAATTAAGAATCATTCCGATTCATCGTGCGTATCGTCGCTCTTCATTCGTGACATTTACGGATATATAAGAATTATAATGATCGATATCCAATCGTCAATTCTCTCTCTCTCTCTCTCTCTCTCTCTCTCTCTCTCTCTCTCTCCCTCCCTCCTTCCCTCTTCCCCTCTTTCACTCAATAAATCACTACGTTAGACAGGCACTGACGGAAGCAGAGGAAATGCATAGTCCGTGAGAGCGATCGGCTTTTTATCGCCGTTATTTTCCCCAGGCCGGCCTTTAGCTGGGATGGCTTGGGTCATTCTGCCCTCGTCCCGACTACCTCTAGTTCTCCACGACGGCAAAGAAGCGTCCACGAACTTGGCGTGGTAATAATTTCCACGAGAAAGTCGGAACTTGGACCATTCTGCTTTCCATTAGGGGAGAGACGCTTTTCCGAAACTTTCTAGTCTTTTTTCCATTAAAAAGGTAAAACAAAGATGGTTGCGTCGTCTGCGTGGAGGAACCAACTAGGAGATCGTACATCGCGTACTAACCAAATTCACCGCAGTTAAAAATTCCCTTGGCTAGCTCCGACCCACGGTATCATCGTTATTAGAACAGTCGCTGGGAGGCGTCGACTGAGTTACGGCGCAATTATGCCGCAGAGTAATACTCGTATGTCAGTCTGAAATGGTCCAGCAGCGGTCCCCTTCGCTTACATACCTCCTCAGAGTGGGTTTTAAATAAATAGTCTGGCTCCGTCGATTCAGTAATGTTCTCATACCGAAATCGCCGAAACACGTGTGTTCATGCGCGCGAATTTTCTTTCTCTTAGTTTCATTTATTTTGCATTCGGAAACAATAAATTCCGCATGCAATTCGCAATAAACATGCACAATCAAATATATTCAATGACTTTTATTTTAACTCTCCGCCAGCCACATGGAATTTTAATTCTTCTATCAGCAATAGAAATCTTCGAGAAACACAGCAATTTTTTTTATTGTTCCGGCTTATAAAAATGTAAAAAAATTCTGGTATATTTGTTAAACTTTAACGAGTTTTTATCATAGCAGACGGATATATTTTATCTATTTTTTACAGATTTAAATTTATATCTATCTAAATTCGTTCATCAAAATATTGATGGCCCTTAAAATCTTAGGTGGAAAGTTAAGAGTATCTAAAAAACTAATTATTTTATACTAATTTTAATTATACACACTCTTTTTTTCTCTTGGTATACACACTCGAGTCTCTGGAACTTTATCCACGTTTTTAACCGTAACTTCAGTAAAAATGGATATATTTCAATTAATTTTTTTTTTGCTCGATAGAGAATTGATTAAGAAACAAATCCATAATGTGTAAAAGATATAATTAAGATAGAATTAAGGAGCTTCAAAATATAGGTCCAAAGAAAAAGAAAAATTCAAAAAGAATCTCGATTTAACAAACATTGCACTAGGTTTTCTAGAATCTCAATGTGTATAGCTATAATGTTCATTTTTCATTCTTCAGAGAATTTTTAAAAATAATTTAATACCGTGTTTTAATAAATTAAAATATCTAAAACATAAATTACACAAACATTTTTAAATGCTAAACGCATACTGAAACATTTACAGAATCTCAGAAGGAATATTCCAGAACACATGAAATTATTTCAAATTATATTTTATTAACAAAAAAATAAAGTTTAAAATTAAGCGAAAGTACAATAAATTATAAAAAATAACTATAACGTTTTGAATTTTTTATCGTTTCTTTTCGTTTTGTGTATTTACTTAATCGTTAAAAAAAGACATAAACCCGGCAAAAAGTGCACGATGAATAAGTCATCGAACCTTCATATCAAAGAAACGTATCCTAGTAATTGAATGAATTGATCAAAAGTAACGATGCGAGAAAAGGAAGCTTTCACACGCTGAATGATATTGCTTTTTAAACGGTGAATGACTCGCATTCAAAGCTTAGAATTTTCGATTCATTTATTAAAATGCACAGTTACAATAAAAGTCTCTAATGAGAAACCTGACAGTGTCAAGAATTCAATATCACGCAAATGTACAATTTGTAATAATGCAAAAAGGAAACGACTGTATCGTCACTGAGAAATTTAATCCAATTATGGTGGATCATGGAAATGGAACTGACTTTTGCATTCTTTAGAGAATTTACTTGTTCAACAAAGTCGAAGCAGATGTTAACGCCAGATACTACGGAAATCTTGAAATCTATTGTTCTCTCAAACACAATACTTTCTTTTCCTGCAGCCTCATCGGTCTTATTGTTGCAACGTGCGCGAGATTTATCTCATTGTACGTTTCATTTGAGACTATCAACTCGTCGAATGAATCTTCCCGAAGTCGAAGGTGTAACCAATTTAAACTTTCCGAGTTGCAGCAACGAGTATTGTCTATATATGCCGCTACATCGAGAACTTTTTCAATTTCCAAACCAACTTGTAATAAAGTAGTCATACACATTCTTCTTAACGAAGTTCTTCGTTTTAAGAGAATAACATCTACGAGTACTCGAATTCTGTTCTACGAAATAATACAGATATAATCAGTACGTTATTTCAGCAAGACATATGTTAGAGAGAAAAAGATAATCAAGAAACCAGTGTAAGAAGGCGCGAATCATCCTTTACGGCGAGTTGAAACATCTACTCATTACTTCACCGCGTAACGAGCTCCCAAAGTCGACATAAGAGAAATCCTTGTTGGAAACTAGACGCCTACAGGGACTACATCTAAGTTTTACTGCGAAAAGTTCCCGCAGGCGAGCGAGCGCCACATAGAATGACGAAGAAGCGAGGCTTGTACGCTCACGGCAAGTTGTTATCGCTATCACGGCTAGATAACTCTCCAAAGTGCATTCGAGTGATCTTCGTAGAGAATCGCGACGCGGTCTCCGACGCGACGCTGAATCCGCCTAGCCACTCGCTGGCAGTGATCCATCACGCGACACCCCGCCGTGTTTAGATAAAGTCCTTCTCCCAGACTTCTAGGTTTCTTCTTCTGTCTAGACACTAACTCTTTTCTCGTTTTAACATTTTCTCGCTATTTGTTCTAGACTCTGCCGAGCGAAGAACGATGACGAAGATCACGAGTTTCTGATGAGCTAACAGTATCACGTGACTAAGATAAAAACTACGAAAGATCGATGAAACGAATTGTAAAATATCTGCGTTATTAATCGCTTTTTGAAATTTGCATTACTGAGATATCATTTGTCTATCGTTAAAAATGACATTGATAAAGATATTTTACAGTGGCATTAGATTTTTTGTTATCGAAAAGAAAATCGTGCAAGAAAATTGAAAATTAAAGTTGTATTTTTTAAAGTACATTCGCTAAAATTTATTTAATATGGCGTTCAATCATGATTTATAATTGATTATATCTTGTTATGATTTCCGAGACATGTTTTTTTATGAGATTTTCACAAACGTGAAAATGACATCAATCTATGGATTGGCTGAATCCCAATCTCGGGATGCAAATCCGATTGAAAATATCTGGTCAATCATGAAGATGAAGCTTCGAGAAACACGAATATTTAAAACAGTTCACACTTTGGAAGCTTTAGAGATTTTTATCAACTCTGGCAGAAAATCTCATGAGAAGCATCTTTCAACGATAAGCTATAATCAATAATAATGTTGATTGGATATTATATTCTAAGTAAATGCATTTTACTGAATGTAATGTAATTTTAAAATATAATTTTAATTTTTAATATGCTTGATTTCTTTTAGAGAACTGCTCATGTGTACCACTGACTGTATATTATAGATTAAATTAATTAGTTATGACACAGTAAATATTAAGTGAATAAGATAAAGACAACAGGATACGAATATTTTTCTTCATTCGAACGCAAATACTTACAGTACAAATGCTTACAAATCGAATTATATCTTAATGTGAGGACTGTAACGCATGATTTACGGACGGCACGCTCGGTCCCATGTTGCATGCGCGTATAACTTATCGGAACACGTAGCGGCAGAAATTTTCAAGGGAAAGTTGTCCCACGTTTCGCGGGAGGGTTGATAAATTAGGGAGATTATTAGGAACAGGCTGTTGCAAGAACTGTTTGTTGATAAACGTGCTCGGTGCCGTCGTGCTTAGCTTAGCCGCGTCTTAAACTGCCACGTGATCGTAATGGTAAATCGTAAGCACGTACCTAACGTAAGTCGTAACATAAGGCCCCGCTGCGGCGACGGCGGGAGTATGTGCGGCCTTACGTTGCGTACGTGCTACGTGCTTATGGTTTCTCATTATAATCGCGGCGGAACAGTGCTCTCTCTCTCTCTCTCTCTCTCTCTCTCTCTCTCTCTCTCTCTCTCTCATTGCCGGGATTCTTTTGCCGAAATTGCAAAAATTAGAAATATTATCAAAATTAAGCCTATTCTACAATTATGTAAGTAATTGTAATTCAAGAACTGATCAATCGAATATGAAAAGAATTAGAAATGTATCAGATCGTAAAATTACCAGATATCGGATATCTGGTAATTTTACGATCTGATACATTTCTAATTCTGGGCAAAATGGATAATACAAATAACATTGGATATTCGGTATCCGATCGGATCCAAGAAGGCAATTTTTTTGAGTTGGATATCCGACTGGATTCCGAAAGTATCTTCAAAAAAAAAAGCGTATAAAGAAAAAGATCGTAATTTTGCAACAATGTATAAGATGTTATAGCATTAATATACTTATTTCTAAAACATTTGTAGAAAAAATGATTAATTTAATTATATCAAGTTTCAAGTGGATATATTCCTGATATTAATGATATCCGATCAGATAGTAAAAAAATGCCGGATACCAGATATTTTCCGAATATCGCATTTCTAAAAAGAATATTCAACAGATTGGTTAATTCTTACAATCACACTGAGAGAAAAATGTTTTGTATTTGTAATTATAATTACATATTACTACAATTATGATTATTACTTTTATAATAATAATAACAGTCACTATGTATATATAATAGTTGGCAACCTAAAATGACTATAATTATAGTTATTATAATCATAAAATAGTTGAAATTATTAAAAAAATGATTCAAGTGACTATAATTTTATAGTTATATTTTGGGACATAAAAAATATGATTGTCTCAAAATATAACTATAAAATTATAGTCACTTGAATCACTTTTTTATAATAACTTTTTTCAACTATTTTATGGTTATAACAACTGTAATTATAGTCATTTTAGGTTGCCAACTATATATATTTGTTGCTAGAACTATATACATAGTTCTGTTATTATTACTGTTATTATTATTATAGCAATAATAATCATAATTGTAGTAATATATAATTATAGTTATAAATACCAAACATTTTTCTCTCACTTACAACTATGCTTACGTAATTGTAGAATGGGCTTTAGGGCTGCCGCAGACGAAAAATTTCTACAACAGTAACTTTAAGACGTGAACTGAATCCGATGAACCAATCAGAATGCTGCTTTAGATCTACGCTAACGGAAATACAAATAGCAGTAAATTTATCCATAAGGCAAGTTTCAACCGGTTGCGAGGTTATGAATAAGTTTACTGTTATTTCCATTTCCACCAGATTACATAGACCTAAAGCAATATTCTGATTAGCTCAAGTTGGCTTAAGTTTACGTCTTAGGGGCTCCGCACAATAAAAGGAACAGGGAACAGAGAATAAGAATTTCAACCTATCAAAAATCATGTATTGTGGAATACACAATTTCTGGCAGAGCCCCGATCACTGTTGCAGAATTTTGTGTGCGGCAACCTTTATCACGTATGAAACGCGAAACGGTATGTCAACAAATGGCGACACGTCACTCCTTTTTTGTCCTTAAAAGAGTCAGTTTAAACCGATAGTCATTTATGAAGCTAATAAACGATAATGCAAAGGAGATTTCTTATGGAACATGATGGATATTCATAAGAAGTTAAATATTTATCTCATGAGTATTATTCGTAACAGTATTAATTCTCGATAGTTGCATTATTCATTCCTTGTGATCGCAGCGGAATATATAAATACAATTTGCAAACAAACTACATTTGTATACATATAATGTTGCATTTCATACGTTGTATCAATTAGTATTAATGCAATACTTATTATTTTAAAAGAAAAGAGAAAACAAAAGTCACAACCTACACTGAAAAAAATAATTTACTAAATCTTATTATATATTTCTTTGAACCAAGTAAACATTTAATTACAATAAATAAATATTTATTCAATAAAAAATGATAATTGAATCAAATTAATGGTTTAGTATCAAATATATATATATATATATATATATTTAGATATTTATTTAAATATTTACTTCGAATTTTACTATTCAAACAAATATGTATTAAAATTTAATTTCTTTTTTCAGTGTACACGTCTTTCTTACGAGGAGATTGCAGGGTGAATTGCACAAAACATAAAATCGGTAACTTATATCGTATATAATATTGGCGGCGATTACGAAGTCGACCCTCGAAGCCACGAGACTCTTAAGCTCCCACACGGCTGATGAAGATTTCCCAATATATCCGATAAAGCTCGCCCTTTCTGCACCCACATCGGGGTTATAGTAACACATCACGAAGTCGCGGAAGTTTTACCGCCGAGGCGGGGACTTTGAGAGCGGAAAACTCGAGAACCTCGTCTAATCACGCTGCCTGGGAAGAGTGCGACGGGCGGCGGTAGCAACGAAGTTGTAGCAAAGGAGTTGTTGGCGGCAATATTAACTTTGATATTAGACGGTGCTAAGAAGAAACACAGCCAATAACTTCTCGGTCAAAGTGGTCGCGATTGGAGAACAGCGCGTCACGAGAAAACACTTTCTCGCGCTTTTCAATAATCGTCGCGACACATATCACAATAAAAGCAACCAAGTCTCGGCTCGCCTTCTGTTCGCACATACGTCGATGTCGTGATATCGCGTGCGTGACGCACTCGTGCGCCTGTATAAGTGCCGATATTGAACTCCGGTGCACCCACCGGCCGCGCATATTGCAGCTATTCCACCCATTTCTTCGAGTCCCGTCGTCGTGATCTGTCGTCGCGTTTGCCTATTCACGCTTTTGTGCCTTTTTAATTTCTTCCCTATTCTTCGTAGCCGAGTATGTTCGCCGGTTTTTTCTAGGCAAAATGAACGAATGGAAATATTGTGGGAAACCGCTAGTAAATCAAATTATAAATAATGTATGTCTCTCAGGAGAAGTTTATAGTAAGAGTTTACTTATAGGAATTTGTCTGTAATAACGCAGGAGAGCTTGCTCGTGTAAATAAAACTATGAATCAATCGGTATTCCGTCAAAAAGTAAAAGTATATTGCAAGAGACGTGCTCGTCGATCTATATTAGTCGAGACTATGGTCGCATCGACGCTTCCATCATATCATTCAAAAACTCATCAATAGTAATTCCATGGCTCAAAGACCGTTAATTAACAGAACACTACGGATTCACTGATATTCGGTATTCATTTCGATTTTACATTTCGCTGTCACTCCGCGCTCGCAGCTTTGACGCATTGCGTTTGATGTAGTTGCTGCGACTTCGTCACGTCCAATCTCCGTCGGTCTCACATTTTTTTCTGAAATTGACGAACGAATTTCCTAAAAAGACAGATAACTTACGAGGGGGGGGGGAGAGAGAGAGAAATAAATAAATAAAGTATTACTGTTCTAAGGCAAATCCACATAAGAATAGACAAAAAGAAAACAAAAAAAATAATATGAAAAATAAGAAAGAAAAATAATATGAGATTTTTGCTAGGTAATGAAAGAGAGAAAGAGAGAGAGAGAGAGAGAGAAAAATAAATAAAGTATTTATTACTGTTTTCTAAGACAAGTCCAAAAAAAAAATGTATAAAAAAATAATATGAAAAATAAGAAAACTAATGTAATGAGAAATTTTTGATAATGAGAGAGAGAGAGAGAGAGAGAGAGAGAGAGAGAGAGATTGTTATGAGGGAACGAAATACGGGTAAACTCGAGCGAAGCTTTTAGTGGCATTTCGCGCGTCCCTTTGAACGAACGGCAGGCACGTGGAATCGAATGTACAGTCATCGATCCAGAAAAACGAAATCTTCCGGCGATTCTGAAGTGTGCTATGGCTGCTTTTTCTTGTACCGTAATTATGTGAAACAATACGAGAGAGAAAAAGAAAGAGAGAGGGGAGAAGAGAGAGAGAGAGAGAGAGAGAGAGAGAGAGAAGGACAATGTGCTGTGGCATAGGTATATTGAAAAATTCCAAAGGCCCTTTCCCCGTCTTTGCCTCCGGTCGTCGTTTCACAAGCAACTACTACCCTGTCCCTTCCCCGGTCCCTTCTATGTCCCCCCCCCCCTCACGACAGAGATTGATGCGGGGAATGCAATTTCCTCAGACTCTAGCGCGTTTATCCTCTGGTGCACCTTTTCCCTACGTCCCAACGATCTCTCTCGCGCCAACTTGCGCATTTGTATTAATACGATCGGGGTGGATTCGAGAGGAAATTCTTCGGCGTCGCAGGATTCTAAACTCACGGAAGTGTGTCGGCAATCCTATTATCTTCGAGCGATCACGAAGCCGCGAGGTGAAATCGCCGGATCAGATCTGCAGTATTGACCAGATTGACCGGATAAAAGATGTTTACATTAGAAAGAAATGAATTGAATTAAATAATCAACAATAACGTCAGTTCTTATTTTTTAAGTCAACATAACACAATGAGCAGTCATTTGTTGAGAAATCTTGAAATATCATCCTGTTTTCCATCGCTATATATAGTTACTGCAGATCAAAAAGTATATGATCATATATGATCAATATTTCTTTTTATATATTATAAAACACATATATTAAATGTCTAGCATAAAAAATATATAGTAACATAAAATCTCTAAGTTTTATTAAGACGACTATTTGTTAAATAAGACTTTTTGACTGCTGCATTGCTGGATTGTTACATTATTCTCATTCGCTAAATTTATAGCATGAAATTATTAATCATATAGTGTCAAATTGACACTATATATGTAATTTCAATTTTAACTACTATTTTAATATAAAATAATGATGTATTGAGTAAAAGCAATGACGATTTAAATTAGGATTAAATTTCCTTGTTAATCCTTTATTCTCATAATTTTCATTATCTGTAAACTAAAGCTATCATATAAGCTCGCTTGATTCGTCATATTACCACAATTAGTGCACCCTTTCGCTTCGTGGCAGGTCACCGCGAGACTCATGCGCAAAATCTGAGGTAATATCAGGATAATTGAGCCGTCACGCGTCACATTGCGCCATGTATTTGCACACAGCGAGTCTGTAAACAGGAATGCAAATAAGCAGTAGCGCGTGAGAGACGATGACCTTACTTTGCGCTCGATTTTTCTACCTCCCGGCGGCGGGTTTTATTGCCGACGCTCGTAAACCCGAGGTCTCGCATCGTTTATTCCCCGGCATGCGAGAGCGTTTTGCGCGCGATTAAGCGCTGCTGTCCGGCCAGAGAGACTTACGACGACGCATAACGAATAGAACATAGTTACGCCAGATCACCCATTCGAAAACAACGAAAAGAACCGAGCGTCATCTCGCATTACGTTCCATATATAATAGCATGTATATACGTTATACATAGTATGGCGAATAATTAACCGGAATTCTGCTGGCACAGCTAACTGCTCCGTTTGATAAAACAGAGTGATAGAATTATTTGCTGCAGTAAAGGATTACAAACTCGTAAAAGATACTACATACAGTAAAAGAAATGTACAGTTCAATAGTAAACTCAGCTTTTGAAAAGATCTCAGGTATGTCTAAAGTATACTACTGTATATATACTACTTTATGGAGAGATAGCTTCTTATAGAAGATAACGGGGAAATTATATCTTGTGCCACAAAGGAAGTCTGTAAAAATATCCCGTCTATTCTTTGAAAATAGTCGGAGTCGCGTTCTTCTCCACGCAGAAAAGAAGATTTATTTCCGCTTCTGCACGAACGAAGCGAGTACCTTAAAAGATTTCCGGATATGTGCTGGTCAGCGCTAGAATAGTAGCTACAATCAAATATTAAAAATGTTTTTGTAACTCTAAAAGCGAAGTGGTTCAATGTTGAGGGATGCTGAGTCGTTCCGCTATTCGTTCAGATTTATCGGATATGGGCTACAAAGACGATAATGAACTGACGAGCCGTTCGGTCCATAGCTTTTGCTTTGTCTGTATTCCTGGTTCGACTTCCATCTCGCAAGTTACTCACAATGAATCACTTATTTGCTTCGAACTACAAAAAGCACAAAAGACCCTTCCATTAATCAGAAACTTCGCCATGTCCCTTTGGTTGTTTTTCCTTATTGATGGAAGAAATGAGGGCAGGGATTATCGACCGAATTAACTCGCCGATCCGGCGATCCGTGGTACTCGCAAATACTGTTTTACAAACAAACACGGGACATGTTGAGAATGCATTAAACTCAAGCTGGAAACACACAGTTGTAGCGCTGCAGGTGTAAGAGCTAAATAAATCGGCGTAAGATCAACCAGTCCTCAATTTCGCATATGTCTCATTGATCGACGTTTTGTCGATCGCAAATTTAGCACGATGTTTTGTCGCGACAAAAGTGCGAGAACAGTTGAAAGCACAAGCAATACAGTATTCTCTCCCACAAGGGACAAACGAGCAGGTACAACGGCGTATAAATTCGATTCCTCGGATCGTGAAACTCGAAACATCGCTAACTCGCAAGCAAACTCCGGCTCAATCAGACCCTTGTTAACTCCGGCTGCTATTACTGCGGATATTGAAGTATTGATTTCGTTCCTCTCTCCCTGCTGAAAGTTTATGTCGGTATTACGGATTTCATGCCTTCTCTACTTACTTGTTCTCTCTCCCTCTCCCTCTACCTCTCCTC
>NW_017259255.1:108761-110038 GCF_001594045.1 Atta colombica | reverse complement strand
TCTCTCTCTCTCTCTCTCTCTCTCTCTCTCTCTCTCTCTCTCTCTCTCTCTCTCTCTATTTTCTTTTTTTTCTCCTCGACAATTTTATCCTAGCATCGCCAACTGTCACTATAGATAGATATTTGCATTTCAATCGGCTGATTAAAAATCTATAATTATACCGTTCTCGCGGTAAGATGGATGAGAACTTTTCCTTCTTGTGAGATCGTTCTCCTTTTTCTTCTTCTATTCCTCCCAGCTAATTCATTGCTTTGTCTAAAAGTAACGTACCCATCAGTGGGTAGAAATTATATCTTGTCTTCCTCGATGATTGATTTTTGAACTCTTCGTGATGAAAAGCAAATTATTGTTTGCAATCTGAACTAGTTTTTATATTTTAAAAGCTTCAAATTTATTTTTCAAAATATGAGAACATGTTATATAAAAAATAGATTTAGTTGTATTATTATAACCATTGCAGATCTTTCCACTTTCTGCTAAAGAGAGAAAGTAATATCAGTTATTAATGAATAATTTATATTTAGGAAAATCTTCGAATAAGTTATATTTAGGAAAATAATGCAAAGTCATAATCACGAAACACTGGACGTTCTTGTTAAAGGCGGCATCATTAAATACAACACAATATCGTGAATAAAATTTCCGCCCCCGGCATATTATAAAAATCACAAAAGAAAATAGTCTGAACACAGGAAAACAAAAAACTTTGAATAAGTGAAAGTGTTGGGATAAATAAAGAAAGGCTATGTATACAACGTGTACGTGTATAAAAGAGCGGAAGATATTGTGACTAATAGTAGCAAGTATAAAAGAAAATTCAAGACTCGCGTGTGTAAGACTATAAGGGCTGGCGAAATGCGTTTTTGAGCGGAGAAGAAATGCAGAATGCTGCGGTGTGCAACAAAGAACGAAGACCAAGGTGCAAAGAAGATGACCAAATAATAATCGAAGGGCTCCCGACTTTTCGTCTCGGAACTTGATTGTATTCGGATTGCATCTTCTCAACCGTTTCATCTACTCACAATCAGTCCATTATCATCTTCACCGATAGTGGAGATAGAAATTCGCGGTTCGTACCGAGAATTGACAATGTGATCATCCTCGGAAATATTTGACCTTCCCAGAATAAAACGAGAATGAAATGGATAGTAGGGTAATTAAAAAAGGAATAAAATAAAATTGCTCAGGGAAATATTGTCTTCGATCGTTAAAGTTGATGCTGCCTTTAATCTGCCTTTAATCTTCGATATTTATTAATTGTTGCGATAGAAAATTTG
>NW_017259255.1:63991-108661 GCF_001594045.1 Atta colombica | reverse complement strand
ATATATATATATATATGTATATATAAAAATGGAAATATAGAAAAATACATCCAAACAAGACGTTTTGGATGTATTGGCACGATCCATCAAGTTTTATCTCCGATGCGACTCAACTCGTTATAAAAAAAAGGATTCCATATGCAACGAAATTGAATTCTATCTCGATTTACGAATCCATTATCAATTCGTGATTATATTTCAGCTTTATAGAATGATCATCGACGACTTTTTTCACCACTATAAAAATATAACAGAATAGGTATGTTTGTTCCAACAAAATGAAAATCAATGCACTTATTAAGAAAAGATATAAATCTTGAAAATGTAACATTTTTTTCCGTAATATGATATGTAAAAATATTTCAATTGCGAAAAATTGTGATACAAAAGTTTTCATGTGTTTACTGTCTTTTTACTGTCTCTCAACAAATTCAAATAACAACGACAGCACCGAAAAACAGTCCGCATCATAACAAACACAATTACGTGACATCGCTATAATTAATATCTCGACAGTCGGTGCGGAATTATTCCTGCTCCGTCGACGGAGTAACGCAGGTGACGCGTATCTCAAAAATAATTTAATCCATCCACGAAACATGGTTTGGCAAACCGTTGCTTGCGAGCGACGCGAGTGCGACGCCAGGCAAGCGCGTGACGGCATCTGCACAATTGGGGTGCGATGCTCAGTTGATTAAACGCGGCCCGAATTGTTGGTGCATAACGCCGAATATAATACTGGGGAAACAGCATCACCGAGCCAAGACAACGCTTTCCGCGTCAGCTCGTATTTCTCGTATCACCGTCGCGCATCTATCCGCCACCGTAACTGCGGCGATGTCATCTCGGCACGTTGCGTTCCGCGGTAATAATTTCGCGGTGATGCTTTCTCGGGCGAATAATTAAGAAACGACTACTACATGCGATTCCCGTCCTAGATCCCCCACAATCGCTGAATGAAAATGCGGTAATCGAAGTTCCGAGAATCGAAGTCGAAGCGCCTGGACGCGACAAGCTGGAAAATGATGGTGATTCGAAAGAGAATTACGCGAACTTTACGCAGAATTAATATTTTGAATTTCTCTCCGGAATCGTCTTTCGTAAGGTGCACACTGAATTTCTGTGCGCACCGTTGAGTATCTCGGATCTTGGATGCCAAGGAGAAGTTCGCGCATTTTCGCACAGTGCTGATGCGATGGTAAGAACACTTGCAAATCCGGCCATGGAACCGCCACCGCCTATGGAATATTAAATTCTCGCGTTGTCGCGCCTCATATTTTCCGAACATTCTGCGCGTCGCGTCGATAGAATTTCATTAAACGATACGGAGTATCAAATGTACAATATCCTACGTTTCATAGCACGCTTTAGGAATACAGCTTTTCGAGTTTCTCTGTTGCGTATAATATATTCTTGGAAATTTTATAAGATATGCATATGCATATGAATCCTGTTTTATACAATGTAGACACCAACGTTACGAAATTATGAAACACATGTTCAAAATACAGAATCGCGATACTTTCAGATCTAAAATTGCTTGATAAAAAGAGAATGTATTGCGTGAAAAAGTACGTCTATAATTGTTTTGCTTCAATCATGGACGTACATGGACTTTTTCACAATACATTCTCTTTTTATCAACGAACAATTTTGGATTCGCGAGTTAACATACTGATGAAAAAAAAACTTTTAATACTTGTAATTATAACTACATGTTACTATAATTACGATTATTACTGCTATAATGTTAGTAATAATAATTATATGTAGAATTCTATCAATAAATATATATAATTGGCAATCGAAAATCATCATAATATGGTTATTATTACCATAAAAGTAGTTAAGCAATTATTATAAATTATAGTAATTGCAATCGTTCTTATGGTAATAATATAATTATAATCATTTTCGGATCGCCAACTATAAATATTTGTTAATAGAATTATATATAGTTATTATTACTAACATTATAGAAGTATACGGAGAAAATTTTTTTTAATTTACCCTGAAAATCGTGGGACAACATTGTATTCCGAAGAATTTTAATGTAAATCTCTCTCATTCATTAATAAAATTATAATAAAGTATAAAACAAGTTTGATTAATTTTATTGAAGTACATGCTAAAATCTTTAAAATATTGTATTATACCATAACTACCATATTTTCAGGATAAATTTCAAAAGAAAATTCTCTCCATGTAATAATTATAATTATAATTATGTAATTATTATAATACATGTAATTATTATAAATACCAAAAATATTTTTCTCTTAGTGCATGTAAAGGATAAAGGAACAGTTTTTTAAATTGTTAAGTGTACACTTAACAGTATTGTATTCGAGTTGATCGTTCAAAATTATTAAATTTTAATCCTTGAGTGCTTCACAATACAATTAATATTTTGTACTTACGTATAAAAAAATTACGGTTGAGAGTTTGATGTATCTTGCAACAAAAATTTGCACACAAAAAAAAACAATCTTCGGCCTGAATGTAACTATATATATAACTGGCTAAAAGACTTCGAAGCTTTAAAGCCGACCTCGTAATAAAGCGTTAATCCTTCGAGCCCTGATACTTCTCGTTGTCACGTACCCCGCTGTTTTTTTTCTTCTCGCGTCGGGCCTTTGTTCATCGCCGCATATAAAGGGCTTTGATATTAGTAACTCGAGGGTGGTCACGTTTTGCCGAGCTGGCGTGTAAAACAAACTCGATGTCGCGATGGCAATGTCATACAAGATGTGACCGAGAAAAAATATCGGGAGAACGTCGATTGTGAAATGTCGCAGACTCCATTGCGTATTCTTTTCGGTGATCGTTATTTCTCTCTTTTATTGATTGAATATTTTAATAGATGAAATTGCCGATTAGTACTTCTTGTTATTTTCTTTAAAACTAAAATTTAGACTCAAATAATGTACATATAATTGCAGTAAAATAGTGCGAGAATAAATTAATAAATATTTTAAATATTTTAAATTCAATTTACCAATAAAATTTTAGTTTATCAAAAACTCATTTAAAAGTTTTAATGTAAAATATTCCTTTTTCTTTAATAAGGTTCTTATAATATTCGTTGAAAAAATTATTAAATATAATCCCGCTTTTCTTCATTAAAGTCTCAAAGTCAATCTTTAGGAAAACGGGATCGTTTTTTCCTCAACGTTAAAATCGCTCGATCCGAAAAACGCGAAGTATCCATCCTCCTTGAAGCTGATGTCTCTAAAAACAGCTAATCGCTCTCGCGCGCTCTCCCTACCATCGTTGTAAAAATATCCAATATGCATTTTACGACGAAAAGAAGCCAACGGACCAACATCGTAATATGCGAAGCAGTTTCTCTGCCACTGGTCTTTTGTCTCTCTCAGACTTCAATGTGCGCGGCGCCGCGGCACTGCGGCCACATAAAAGTCTTGATTAAAATTTTAACCCACTATCAGGTTAGTCATGCACTATCCATCGTGTTATAATATCTTTAAATTCATATATCCTGCCTTATCCAAATATAAAGAATAATGAATAAATATAAAACTGTCGGTATCTTCAGAGAATGCACACGGAAAGATAATTACAAAAACTCTAATTTTACTTTTACTCATCCTCTTACGAAGACTTCTTTCAAATTTTTCGTATTATAACAACACACTCTATGGCCTAGTTTACATCAGGTTAATCATGCACTTAACACGTATTAACTAATAACTTTCATTAAATTATTTTAATTTCAGCGATGTAATTCAAAGAATGTTGTACTAAATTGATACAATATGTATCAAAATGATTAATTAAATACACATTTCGTGTATATGTTTACACGTACCGCCAAAATTAAGATAATTCAATAGAAAGTTAGTTAGTATCAAATGCATGATGTAAATTACGCCATTTTCGAGGATAATTTTTCAATGGCAAGTAGAAACATGAACAATGTCAATGTTATTTGTAATGTTTCACAGCTCGATTATATTTTTGAAGGACTCGATTTTAATTAAATTATACAGTGAAGGGTTGACGAGCTGCGATGGATTTTATAGGACGTGAGTCATCAAGCCAATTGTGTTTTAAACGATCAGAATCGCTTAATCTTTGTGCAATCAGAAAAGGATTTGAGAATGTTTTCTGAAAATTGAGTGAGAATAATTAATGATAAAGAGCAATCAAACAAGTGTGTTTGACGAGAAGGTAATCTAATGGCATTCACAAACCTCTTCTTTGCTTGGGGAAAATTGGGGTGTCTCGTCTCGTCTTGTACAAAACAGAGAGGGTCTCTTTAATGAATTCAAAGTAGCTGCTGTTTCGTTTCGCCTTGGCGAATACGTCGCTCGCGAAATGTCCTAATCTGCAAAATGTCCCAAAGTGCTGATGCGGAAGACCGTATAAATTCTATGGGCCGTGAGCCCCCGGAAAATGTGATGCGCGCAAATGTGCACTTGTATGTGAGAATAACGAACAAAGAAAGAAAAAGAGAAAGAGAGAGGGAGGGAGGGAGGGAGAGAGAAAGAGAGAAACGTAAAGCAGCCTTGAGGGTAGCAAAGTGCGTCGTAAGGTCGTTAACCGTGTTAAATTTAAATCTACCCAAATTCGTCTTGCATTTAAGGTTCCTTTCCACCGTCTCTCCTCGCCGCGTTTCTGCCTTCACCCTCGTGCAAATTTCAAATTAACTAGAACAGGAAAAAAGAGCCTTCATGGCGAGCAATTAAATCGCTACGAGATAAAATTCTCTTTGTTAGCCGACGGAGAACGGGGCAGTCGTTATACATCGAAGCTTGGCCCGTGTCAGGTCGATAAGCTTCAAATTGTGGAAGAGCAATTGCCCGTGGTCATGCGATCGACCCACATGCGACACGATTTCTCACTCTCTCTCTCTCTCTCTCTCTCTCTCTCTCTCTCTCTCTCTCTCTCTCTCTCTCGTTCTTTTCCTTTCATTGTATGTCAAGTCATGATTTTTTTTCATAGAAAAATACACACAGACGTTTCCTATAATATGCAAATGTCAGAAAAATTATTCTTCGTTTTTTATTATTTATTATAAATCCTCAACTACAGCTACATATATGCAACCTACACGTAAATTCTGAATTTTGTTTGAAATACAGAATGCAAGTGAACCTCTACCTTATGATGATTGATAGAAAAAAATTTTTAATTTCTTTTATCTACAGTTTAGACATTCATAGTATTAATCGTATAGATTGTACAATCATCTAAAATTTTTTGCTTTGGATCTAAATGTTGCTCAAAGGTTACAAATCGTAGATTTTGCTTTTAAAAAAAGAATTTAAAATCTTAAAGCAAAACGTATCTCTAAACAGAGAGAGAGAGAGAGAGAGAGAGAGAGAGAGAGAGAGAGAGAGAGAGAGAGAGAAAGAGCAGAATATATGCGATGTGTGAAAGTTCGTAATGAAAAAAGACGTGTTTCTTGGCGCGAAAGCGTTAAGATTCTCCGTCATCTTGCTACCTCGTTCCGATACTTGACCACTCATAGCACACCCGACACTTTATTTCGCGTCGGGTAATATCACTTCAAGACTTTCAACGTGCAGATGGAAAAGTACTCGTCGTTATAGGCAGGCGGGGACGGAAGTGCGTCTGCAATCTGTAGCTCGCCATTTGTTTTACGGCACTCGATCTTGTGCGAAGTGAAACACTTGCACAACTCATTTCATCGTACTAATATACCGAACATTTGTTCGCGCACAGGTCAGCACTATCGTAAAGCTCTTTTTAGAGTTGTTATTCTTCGTTTCTACTAAACTAAATGGAAACTCACAGACTTCGAAAGCGCGAAAAAATAGATCAAATGCATCGCTCGACGATGCATTTGACAAACGATCGATCATAATAATGGTAACGTCCTTCCTTTTTTTTTTTTAAGAGGAGCACTTTCAATACGCAAAGTTCACTTAGTAGTTACCATTCAAGGTCTACAGCATTACATTCTATCGAATTTCATCACCATACGATTTCTGCACTTCTTTTCTGCTTTTCTCTGCGATGGTATTGATTCATTCTTTCTAAAAAAAACTTTCTTTCTCTCTTAAAAAAACACCTATACCCAGTGAAATAATTCACGAAAATACAGATTCTGTCTCGGGCCATCTTCTTTTAACAGATCACTATCCGAGGAGAAAACGTTCCTTGTGAAACGCAAGGAACAAGAGATCGGAGAGAAGAAAAGTGAAAAAGCGTCACCCTCGCGCGAAACCGCCACTCCTTTAACAGTTACGAGGACGATAAAAGAAACTGCTACAATTTAAACTTGGCATACGTAAGTAGAGTTCTCTCGGACGATTTTCCACTTCCAGAGAAGTGACTAAACTTCTTTCTATTCTCTAATACGCAAAGAAAACTATTCTGGCCTTCGTTGTCGCTCGGATCATATCCGACTTCCATTTTGCCATATACACTCTATTTCGTAATTGCACATTCGATATTCGTTTTCACTTTGAATGCTTTTAGCCTTGTTATTTTTCCTCTTGCTGAAACAACTCGATAAAATAATAACGAGGATAGTATAATATAGAATGATGGGGAAGGCCTAATTCTTATTATTATTTTTTTTTCACTTTTTTAGAGGACCTGTTCGTAGTCCCGACACCACGGACCAACGAGCATAACGAGCAAATGCGGATGAGACGACGAAAAGGCGAAAGAGGAAAAGAGGATGTGCCGTCATTTTTCTTTACTGGCGTTTAAGCACGTAGAGCCATTAATTTAAAGCTTTTTTTTTTTTAAGTACCACCACGATCAACCGAGAGGATCGTTAACCATCAACGACGTTCTCCGAGCGTAGGGTACGCACGATTTTTAAAACAAAGTTAATAATGGGCCAAGACACGAACGGCATAAATTTTATGAAGCAATCACATTTGGAATATAGTTTGTTGATGGGATATAGTTTCTTGCGAATGAAGATACTGTGAAGGAGAGACTAAGATCATCTTGCAAAACTCAATGAATTTCCAAGGAGTATAACTATCGCGAGTAGCGAACACTCTATATATATATATATATATATATATATATAGATAGCGAATATTACAAATAGCGAGTCCATACGTTTTCTCACGAGCACACGAGACAGTATATTTCGCATGCGTCGTTCATGCATATGTATTTGCATAATAGACGCCTACAAAGTCATACGTACGCGTTATACGTGCGTGTATATATTTACATATGTATGTAAATGTACGCAGTATAATATGCATTACCGATCACGAGCCATGCCGTACCGCAGTTTTCAACGAGCTTACGATTCGGAGTTCTAAACCAAAACTATTGTGCATCGTTGTAATTGTTATTGCGTGCCCAGCGGCTTTATACCGTTTACTAGTATGCTAAATTACTATCTATTGCTACATTGTGTTATCAATGGCATAATCGGCCAGAGAAAATTTTTTGATACTCATAATTATGACATAACGCTAATAATAATTATTAATAATTTATTAGTTAATTCTAAAAATTTTTCATAAAATCTAAGACATATTAAAATAATAAATATTAAAAATTATATAAAAATAAAATAATAATAAAATAATTTATACACTGAAATGAGCGTTAATAATTTTTTGTGCTTGACAATTCCGAAATTTTTAGTTTTTTATAAAGGATTTATATTGGCATCAATTTTTACTAATTTATTATTTTTTAATTATTTGATAATAATATAAATGCTTTTTAAAAATAGGAAATAATATTAATATACATTTTTGAAGGATATTTAATATAACCTGTTAAAAATGAACTTTTTATTAAATTTGAATTTCCAAATTTTAATTGAAATACTGTAAATGAAATCATTGAATTTAGGCTACGCATAATGTCTAAAGAGAATAATGGTGATTATTAATGATAATTTTATAATTCACCAAAAAATAAAAAGACGATGTGTGCAAACAATAGCGCACAAAAATGTCGGGAATAACTTTAGTTGTTACAATATACTAGGAAACGAGGTAAGTGTAACTTGAATTCGTCCACAACCAAGTTTCTCAAATGGATATACTAGTCTTCGCCATGAGGGAAAGAGAGAAAGAGAAAGAGAGAGAGAGAGAGAGAGAGAGAGAGAGAGAGAAAGAGAGAGAGAAAGCCTAAGTACAAAACTTCATGTATTGAATTATATTCATGTATTAAATTATGTCATATGACACAGTCGGTCTTCAAAGTGGAATTGTTTATATTTCCTTATATCGTTTAGCGTTCCCCATTCAGACAGGATAGTCTCACTCTTAGGACAACGAAGAAGCGACAGTTTTCTTCATAACGTGAAGGGAGGAGTTATTCGGTCACTTTGCGATGTTGACGTCAACGACAACAACGGCAGCAGTGCTTGAGAACTTTTCACTTAGAGCTTTTTAGCAAGCTGCAATTTTTAGTATTTGTCGCACTTCCGTATATTATCCCGACGATCAACAGCGACTAAAAGTTTTCCACAACAACTAGTAACCCCGAACAGCTCTTGAGTGTAAGATCTTGGCTATCGATCATCACTATCCGTGTTGCGATTTTCTACGTCGCTAATAAAATTTCTTTCAAAAAATCTAAGATCGATGAACAAATAATACTTATTAAATTCTTTAGAAAATCGAATGAGACGTTTGATTTTTCTCTAAGGAAGTTTATACAAAGGACGAAAACGCTTCATATAAGAAAACATTCTTGGTCAAAAGATTCTTTAAGAGATTTATTATTAGTCTATTATTATTCGTCTAACGCCAGGGGAATGCTTGATGGAGGATATTTAAGATATACTGCGTTTTCTTAAATAATAAACTTTAATATATGCGTTGTAAAGATATGCTAAATACAGAACAGTATAATTGATTAGATATGAATATATGAGAATTATTCTTTCAACAAAACAATGAACTTTTTTCTATTAATATCAAAGGACAAACGAATGAAACTCGACTCGAAATAATCTCTTGACACATCTTGATTGATACGTCACTACGCCAAAAATTATTATAGTGTCCTTCGATCTGCTTTATCGATCTAAGCACGTCAAAAATTTAACCTTAACAATTATAAAAATAGGAATACTTTCGTAAATAATTAGGATTACTTTATTATGTTGCGATTACATTTTCTAAAATATTATATGTAATCTTTTAATTATGCAGAAAAAATTATTGTATATGAGAATAAGTTTCCGCCCATTAGAGAGATATTGTTGGTAACACTGCTTGTGTGTTTGATAAAACGACAATACATGTATTCGAAAGATGTGTCTTCAAGCTTTTGAGCTTAGTAGTTGGCATTCATGCGAAGCGATTTGTTTGAATCAAGCTTTGAAACAAAAATGATCGGAATAAGACAATAGGCACAATAGCTGATTCTGCTACATGACAACGCTAGGCCACACGTTGCAAAACCGTGTCAAAAAATAGTTGGAAGGAGTGAAGGAGGGAAATTCTGCCCTACCCGCCGTATTCACCGGACATTGCTCCTTTAGATTTCCATTTGTTCCGATCCATGCAATCGGAAAGGCTTTCCTTTCTGGAAAGCGATTCAATTCTTATGAAGGTATCAAAAAATGACTTGATATATGGATCGCTTCAAAAGAACCAGATTTATTCCTTCGAGGAATCCGTTTATTATTTAAAAGAGAAAAAGTTGTCACTTCCGATGGAACATACTTTGAACTCACTTTGTATTGTTTTGTTTAAATAAATACATCTTTTTTATTAAGAAAGAGCGGAAATTTATTCCCATACCTAACTTTAATTTATAATCTTATAAAATAATATTAGGATGTCATAAAATTCTAATATTGTTAGAATATTATTAGGATATTTAGAAATTTAATTTATTATTAGAATATCAAAGATTCTAATATTATCGCATCACGCAATATGATCGTCGTTAACAAAAAAATTAGGTGCGAACTGGTTGCATAAGCGAGACGGCTATTTTCGACCATCAATCGCTGATCAGTGTAGGTCCCATAACAATTTACGTTCGGGCGTCCCCGTCCTAATTGAGAATATTGCTGGAAATTGGCTGTAAATTCATGCGTATCGTAGAAACCAGCAATTCCCGGTAGTTAATTAACCGGATAAAGCTCTGACGCGATCTCGCACATTTACGCTGATCCTTGTTACTTGGATGCTCGGCTGCTTGGTCACCTAGTAAATCCGCACAGGCTCGAAACCGGAAACCCGTAACGATGGATATAGTCGGAGTTAGCATACATAGTACATGGGCGAACAATCATTTTATTAAAACATTGTTAACGATTGTATCGATATTGTAATAAGTAGTATGGATTTCTGATGTATCATATTTGTGGATAAATCTATATTTTGTGTGAGATCCTATTTGGATTAATTTTAAATCAAGTTATAAACAATATAGTTACAATAATTGCAAGATTATTTTGTAAAACATATTTTATAGGCTTCTTGATAAAATAAATATTTCAACAGAATTGTTATGATAAAATATATGCTACACCTATTGTGATAATATTAGATCGATGTAAAAAGATCACAAGATGAGAATTCTCTTTTATTCAGTAAATAAACTTCGTTTATCTTTACGACTGTCTGAAGCTCAAACTGTATTCTTGAGTTATTTGAGCTACAATCGCGAAGATCGGAAGAATGAATGATCATCTCGAGTTTCGGTATTCGATTCCGTTGCGGTAACATGAGAATTACCAATCAGCGCGCCGTGGCCTTTATTGGCGAAACACCGGTTACTCATTATCACGATTTATGCGTTTAATATCGTTGCAATTGTATTAAATAATGAAATTTCGAGCCCGGGGAAGAGGCGCGGAGGTGAAAATGGTTAGGTTGGTGGAAAAGGGACGATGTTGAGAGGGGAAACGGCGGGACAAACTGGCCCCATGTGTGTTTGTTCAGCCATGGAGAATAATGTACACTGGGAAGCGTTAATGAGATTTAAAAATAATGGTGATTACCTGCATTACTCATTAGGTATAACTCGTGGCGATGTACGCTGTTGCACAGCGCTATATCTATATGTGACCTACCAGTCGAGTCCAGTAGCAATTCCACGTTTTTGGTCCTCCGTCTTGCCGCGCCCTCCCGCATAATGTACGATACGCAAACGCGAATCCCACACCGGGGGCTTGGCAGCACAGAATTACTCGCGGCAAAACAATGCCGCGGAAGAAAACTCATTATAGCGCTATTACAATCCCCTCCATCTCACCATGGAAACCTTCGGGTTCGCTTTCTTAGCTCGTTGGAGACTCACGTTCTCCTAGGATGGCTAGGAGACATAAATCGAAGAGCCGGAAAGAAACACATTAATTTAGGAATCTTCATAGCGAAGCCGATACGATCGTTATCGTGAAAACGGAAATTAATCGAGCCGATCGATTGCACGTGCCATGCGTCTCGGCAGTTTCATCTCGCGAACGAGTTAGCAAAGATACCGTGTGCAATTACGAACTGCAACCCAGATGCACCATTGTTTTGGGCTCGCTCTTGATACTGCAAATTCAACCGGAGACCGGCATTCGCGGCATCGTCGGCTAATCGCAATTCCAGATATGCCGACGAAGGACATCAAACCCATGTTTGCTTATTGTACCCAAAGTGATGTACAGCCGCGGCAGAGCCGCTAAACTGGTCCGATCCTCGACTTGATATATGCCGTTCCAGAGCGTACGGTACACAATACTTATTCCCTCTCTCGCGTCCCACCAATGGTACGGCGTTATTATGCCCATAATTCACTGGTGCCTTGAAGCACACACCTCACAAAAAATATCGATCGTTATATTGAAGGGAACGCACTCCTAGCCCTGATTTTCTTCCCGCAGACGCTATCTGCGATGGAAGAAAAAGATTACCCCTTCGACGACGTCGGGGGTTGACGGGGCATCTTCCTACATCTCTTCGATGTGCTTTCACATATGATAAATGGTCACTGAGAAAACGTCAGCCCGGTATTCGTTTCATACCGCAATCCACATATTCGTATCAAAAGTCAGCTGTACAACGCGTTAAATCGAAAGGCGATATAAAAGCGAGACAGGCAGCTATCTACCGGAATGATAGTATTATTATGAATATCAAAATGTTAAAATAGAAAATGCGATCGGAATGTTACAGAATAATAATGCATAGTTTTCTAATTATTACTTAACGCGTTCTAATAAAAAAAAAATGTTTAATTATAAATTTTAAAATAAAATTATAAAAAATATTATATTTCGCCGGAAGTTGAAAGTTTATCATGTGCAAAAAAATCGCATAACTTTTAGTACAAATTATATTAACGAAATTTTAGAATAATTTCGACTGTAGTTTGCATGCTCTTGCTGTCGAAGATACGTTGTACTGTACGTACCAGCAGTAACCACTATACACGTTCGTCGATATAACAAGGTCGACGCGCCGGAACAGCGGAAAGGATTGGTGTGGGAGGAAGGCTGTTGCGGGAATGGAAATGGGGTTTGGGACGCGCGAGAGGTGGCCAATGCCGTTTTATGCATACCGAATGCATACCCACCCATTCTGATGCATAACATGCATGGACAATTGATTTATAGCCGAAATAAACCGCTCGCCTTTCGATAAATAGAAAACTTCCATAACAGTGAGCGAACTACTGGATCTTCTGTGCTCAGATATTTCTTCCAACATATAAAAGTTATACATTTAACATGTCTTTATATAAACTGTCAAGATTTAGCACACTTATTCTTTAAAGAAAAGTTATTGAAATGAACTGTTGTTTAAATTTTTAACTATTCTCGATTCTATTTAAATTTAATAAGTACTTTAAAAGATTGCAGAATGTTAATTATAATCAGTAAATAAAAAATTACAGAGATTAATGAAACATTAAAAGAAACAAATTACATATAATTATATTATATATAATTTGAAATTTATTATCTTCTTTAGATATAGTTAGAACATACATAGAGAGAAAGAGAGAGAGAGAGAGAGAGAGAGAGAGATTCCGATTAATTCAAAGATTTTATCATGAAGACGAAGAATAATCTAAAAAAATTGTTCAGCAATATGCGTGTGTTCGAGATGTACGACACTATTTATGGCGAGCGGTTGTTGCAAAATTCGGCAACACTTTAATACCAGCATTTTCTCTCTTTTTCACATATTTCGCGAAATTCTCTATAAATTTTTGCGCTTCTGTGCTGCCGAATGTTGCGGAATAGTCAGCGACCGTGCGCTTAAGTAAAGGATTTATCCACTCTCCCGGCAGAAGTTGCGCTCGGGCGAAAGAATCCTTGGATTAATGGCGTCCTACTTTCAACGTGGACATGGAAAGAGAACGTGCACACGAGAAGGATCAAGAGAGGGTGGAAGATCGCAAACTAATGTCGAGGGACAGCGATGGGGACGGCGCGGCGACGGCAACGTTGGTGGTTAGGAGAGGGTTTGAGGAAGGATCGGTCGATTGTAACGTATATTAAAATTCCAATATCCAGACTTCGGATAACTTCTGTCGTATATCATACGAGCTGAACCCCGTGAACTAGCCTGCTCTGAGGTGCACGTTCTACAAACTGCTAGACCTTCTCCACTTGAAAATCGCAAATCGACGAGCGTCCCCCATGAAGACCCGTATAAGATAAACCGTTTTATGCGCAAAGTTTTACGGCAAAATGCATATTCATCGCCTCCCCCTCTCTCTCACCCCTCCCCCCCCCTCTCTCTCTCTCTCTCTCTCTCTCTCTCTCTCTCTCTCTCTGCGCACGATGAAGATTTTGAAGATAAAACTTGAGATGAAACTGGGAGTATCAAGGGAGTAAATCGTCGCCATTGTTTCCGCTTCCGTCCCACGACTTCTTATTAATAAAACTGCACGGTCGATTAAATTTAATCAGCTGCGATCGAGACGAACGATAATTACTACTCATTAAAAATTATACACTATTCCAGTTATTCTGTTATAATAACGAAACCGAACAAGTAATAAATGAATGACTTTTACATTACAAAAATGAAGTGGTAATTTCAACTGTCGCGTATCTCTCAAGTTTAATGTCACAAAGGTCTTTGTTTCCTTTTATATTTCGAACAAATGAGGAAGCAGCACAGATATTTTGAGATTTATAGCTATTATAGATTATACGCTAAAATTAATTTGCTCAATCGTTAAAGACACGTGCATTCCTCCTCCTGCTGATTAGACGATATTGTCTCAAAAGTGAAACTGGCTTTATTTCGCGTGCCGCAGTCTCTTTCTCTAACTCGATTCTTCTTCTTTACATTCGATGGCGCCGCGCCGGTAGAAATCGGATGGAATTAAGGATCGCGCTCACAATGCCAGTGGCTATGAGCCGTTCCGATCCTTACAATAGATGCAAGATAGCCGAAGAGCCTCTCTCTATCCTCGGGAGTCGTAGGAGTGTCCCGCCGATAGATTTATCGTGGTTTTCTTGCAAGGAGTTCCTCCTTCCTTTACGACTATCTACGATCTATGTCGTGCCCTTTTCTCCCCTCGTGACTTCATCGACTCCTGCTATCACCACTATCGGTCGCTGCAATGCCCTCTTGCCCTTCGCTATGGCCAAAACTCGAAAGCTCGATCCACCAAAGAGATCCGTAGAATTGACAACTCGCAGCATTTGTATTCCTCTCCTCTCGTCATTCCTTGTTCTATTCGCTCTTTGACTTCTCTACCTATACCGTTCGCGTCCATCGAATTTCCACCCGGCTCGAGATCCCGCATCGTCTCCGAAAGACTTTCGATCCCATCTTCGTTATCCCATCTTCAGACGAGAGAGCAGTCTCATTTTTGTATTCTCGCTCTCGTTCGTGAATCGAGATTTTTATGGCTTACACTCGCCTGATCCGTCAACGCGATATTACGATGCTGATGGCGCAAAAATAGTAAGAAAAAAGTATTACGTACATGTACATAATGTGCTAAAATTAAGTATTAAAATTAGTTTATATACTTGTGTATGCATAGCGCTTCATTATAATAAGACTGACACGCAACTGGTACGTGGTATTATCATTGTAAAAGAAGTTTCCAAGATACAATCAGAAGTGAGAGATACAAATATGTAGACAACAGCGAAATGAAAAGACAGTGCGTGTCCAAAACGCGTGAATAGCATAATTACGAAATTCTACACCCGTACGACCGAATGCGGTTTCCGGTCAAATTGTCCATGAATCCGCAGAAATGTGGCACGCACTCATTTTGCGGCGCGGCTCAACGAAACTCTACTATGTCGTCCGATGCAACTAACCACCGTTGATGTCGACGCAATATGTTCATTATGCGTACCCATTGTCCATTCATACCGCCCAGCAATATGTAATTGCTTTTGTTGCGGTCTCACGAATAGAGCGACGCAATCCTGCAAACTCGTATTTATCTAGAATATGCAGGCGTTACATATATAGAGAGACATAGTCACCACACAGCGATTCCAAATGATAGATCAATGTAACAAGTTTGTATTTTCATCGTGACAGATTTCGAAAAAAAATTTTGGGAATCATTTCCCAGTTATTATCCCTTCTGCCAGTGTTTCCCATTTAAATACAATGATATAGGGAATTTTTTATACTAATTCTCTAATCCTACGGATTTTCATTCACGACATTTATATTTAGCTCGAAACAAATTTATCTCCAATAAATCGGAAAATGAAATTTTGCGAAATTTCGCTAAAACAGATTAAATTTTCGATCGATTTGTTGAGTTATCGGAATATTTCCACCGTACGATGGAATATACTCGTACGCGAGAATATACGTGCGCGCATTTCGAACAACCTTTCCTCCATTAAGTCTTGTAGATGCAGTCGCGCACGTCACCGACAGGCAACCAATATTGGCTCATCTCCAGCTCGTCTCCACTTTCGTCTCTCGTTTTCTCACTTAGACGCGCGAGGATTAGATGAAAATAATTTACCAGCATGTCGCAATAAAACGCATTTCAATTACTTGTGCTTTATACATCAAAATAAAAGTGAAGTTAAAGGAATTCTAAAAGCGCACACAAAATCGATTTATTCAAAATAAAAAATATTTTTTAGCTAAAAAATAAATTTCGCGAGGATAAATCTTTTTAAAAAATAACTTATGTATAAACTTAAATTTCATTTTACAGAAATGGATATTTTTTCCTTGTTCTTTAAAAGAATTTGTTTAATAACAAAATAAAAGCAATTAAAATATATTTTAATATAAATTATTATAAATATACTTTAAGTCGTGCTTCTCTTTTTTAAATCTTAATATTATATTAATGTATCAAAAACTAATAACTAAAAAAAATAGATAAAATAAAAAATTGCATCGATTGAAAATTTAATTTCAAAATACATCTAGTTTAAATTTTACAACTACAGATACATGATGCGTCTTCTTTCGTAACTTTCACGTTCTTGTTTTTTTATTTTGTTGCAAAAGGAATTTGAAGAAGATGACGATGAGAGAAAGAAGGAGAAGGAAAAAAGGCAAAAGAGAAAGAGAAAGAAAAACGGTGTGGATACGTACGTAGATGAGGAAGGCGGATCGAAGAGGAACAGGGAGCATGAGGAGGACGTCGGCACGAGAAAGTGACTGCTTTTAAACCGTCTGCACCACGGGCTGATTGATGGAGTTCCCTAGGATCGAATTGCTTCCTAGGCACACTCCGGGATTCCATAGGACTCAGAGCGTAACTGCGACGTGTAGGGTTTCCCATATACTCGGCACGTCGAGGACTAGGCACGGTAATGTCATTACGCAAACACGCACGAGTTTCGACGACGACTTCTTGTCTCCCGACGAATAATAATTGCGACATCGTGACGATAGAGTTCGAAGATGATTCTGAACGCTCAATAAAAAAAGTGGGACAATTTTTCAATATTTAATTTTACATTAGTGACAATAATTGGAAGTAAAATAAAATTTTAAAAGTAGTAAAAGAAGTATTATCTAGTACAGAAAGAAATATTCTTTGTAATTACGTAATAATATATAATTTTCATATCAAAATATAAATCAAAGTTTTCGATTCTATTCAAAATTTTTGATTAAAAACAAACAGATATAATAAAATAAATAACAAAGAATACGATCCATATCCAATATCTATGATTGCAATGATGTTATTATTCAAAACGAAAGTACGAGATAAAAACTTAGATTCAAATTTAAATGCGATTTTACTGTATTATCTATATTATTCTCTTTAGATTTTTTTCTTCGCAGGAGATTAGAATCAAGAAATTAAAAGTTTACCGCAATCCGTAATAAACGTTTCCATGGCAGACCACTTACTTCATTATGATCGTTTCTTGTAGTCAGCGGGAGTGCCCGGCCATTAATATAGCTTCCACTGATATCAGTGGATTAACCTACTTGCGCGCGTTATTACCGGTTAGTCCGCGTGTCTATGTCGTTTATTTGCCGATTACCAGCTCAAATCCTTGAGTTTCGATCTCTCTTTTTTTCTTGCTAAACTTCGCCTAGACCAAGGTTTTATTAATGAACCAACGTCATCCTATTTGTCGACAACTTAGGTTGCGTCGTTTATGAAGGAAAATCACTCGGCGATCGCACTGCCTACCAAGAAAGAACGGCAATGACTTATTTTCACGTCACGTGCAGCATTCGTTAGTCTCGAGCGCTTCAAAAAATCGATAGCTCGTTCGAGAGACCGTCAGCAACGGATATACGGAAAGATGAGGTTTCCGTAAGCTGATTAGATTTGATAAAATTTTCATCGCGCTTAAATTATAGCGTTAAAAATGTATATAGAAAGAACGGAAATCGATGAAAGAATTATAAAGAAAGATCGATGAAGTTCAGATTAGTGGATTTCTATTTTAGTGGATTTCTATTTTAAAGTAAATAATAATGTATATGCATATACAAAAACAAAGTTTTTAAATATATTTTTCATATAAAATGAGCGATCAAAATGTATCTACGGTAATTTAATTCGTAAAAGCTGACTAATGTCGCATAGCTTCTACATCCGTTCACGGTATATCATCGTTGCACGCCGTCGTGTCCAAATGCAGGATACGTTTGGGGGTGGAATAAAGCGGGGTACATTCAACGGCGTGGTAACGTTTAGCGTTACCGCGCGGATGAATGATCGCATTCCGATAGGAACGATGACGGGAGCGTTGGTAGCCACCGGTGATTCCGGCATTGGGAAAGCGCCGAGGCAAATGCCGATACGTAACATTGGAGGTCGTTAGACGTCAGCGAACACAGAGCGGCATAAATCAGAGAATCCGAGGGTTAGCGATAGATGGGGAAGGAGGTGTAATTACCAGAGAAGGTGATTATTCGGAGACAACGGGAAAGAACGAATGAGGGTAAAAGGGACGTATAGAAAGAGGGAAAGGAAAAGTGAAAGCATAGAAACATATAGAAAAGAGAGAAAGGGATGAAAGAAGCTGAACAGAGAGAGGGTGGACGAGGGTGAAGGGTGCCACGGTGCTAGATTGCACACACAGTTCCACAAAAAGAGCGACCAATCTACATACATTTACATTGCACGGGTTTTGTTATCCGGTCCAGCTCTTTCTCACTTTCTCTCCCCCCCTCTCTCTCTCTCTCTCTTTCTCTTATTCCCATATGAAACCACACCAATCCAAACGAGCCATCGAGTTAGGTTGGAAGTTGGTATCTACGGTTGCCAGCGGCCGTTTTATTTCGTGGCTTGGTACGCCGCGGCATTCTTTCTCCCTTGTGGATTGCCAATGAAACGATCACCTAGGATCTGAATCCCATGGGAAAAAACGTCGATTCGTGGTGCCTTTTATTTTACCGGGACAAAGGAAAACCTTCCTCCGATCGTGTTTAACCATGCGACAGCGAAAGGTGCGACGCTGACAATCGGCCGAAAATACGCGGTCGTATGTGCCGAGCTTCGAACTCGAGGAAGAGCTCACGGACGCATACACATGCCGGAATAATGCCACTCCGTATTGTCGAGTCTCGTGGCGGCGATAATTCGCGTGCGCGTGACACTGGAAAGTGGAAGTCGGACACGAGAATCAGACACGGCATTGCGGATTCGTGTAGAATAGACGCGCCGTTAAACAACGAGAAGCATCTTCGAAGTTGGTACCTATCGCGACCCGACGACGCGCCATTAGCGACCTAATTCGTCCCAAGGGTGTCCTTTAAGTGCACACTCCGCCTGCAGGAAACTACCATCGGAGTCGGAGAGCAGCCATGGCGAGCCCGTGCGACTCTCGAGTACGCGAGATTTTTGTCAGCAGGCAATCTGCATAGATTTACATCCGTTTAGTCGCTTAGTTAAGCGCGTTATCAAAGTCGCTCTTTCACCGCGCTACCTCGGGCGCTTTTAGGTAATAAAGGGTCATTCCTGCTACAGTCGACAAGGGGCAGCAGAGAGAACTCTCTCCATTACTTCGCGTACCATTCACCTATTTTTCTATGCCATCTCGCAATTATGCCTGAAACGCGCTATCTGTTGCCCCGGTTAACTTCAACGTCTATATTTCGTATGCGTTGCGAGGTCGAATATATTTCGCTCTCACGATTCCATCTCTCGCATGCGTATTTAGGAAATTCATATAAATTTATGCATAAAATTTAAATATTTTGCATTTCTAAGAGAATTCGGAATAACGATAATAGCTATAAAAGACTATACTAAATTTCTTTCGTTTATTTATAATAAAAGTAATTATCTAATTGTGCAAATGATTCGATAAATCATCATTACGTTGATTTATCGATAGCACGAGTCCTGCCACATTTTCCATTATGAGATACCGGCGATTCGTGCTCCGGTGGTTCCGCGTTAAAGCGCAATTCCGATAACATAACCGCAAGTTATCGCCTCTTAGAGCCCAAGAGTAAATCCACCACTTGGTTCGGATCAGGTAGCACCCAACGAACCGGTGGATTTACCGCGGCGCTATACAGAGAGCCAACAACATTTTGTCGGGTCATCGTGTAGCTGCTAGCTATATCCATCCTTTCCCGATCCTTGTGTGCTCGCTTTTTACACGGAGATGAAATTTCTGCCGGGAACAGATGGTGTCTCGTTGGTAACGACTCCATCTCTCGACCTGGATGTATCTAAAGATGTACTGCGCAAAGCGTTTCTATCTTGTAAAGCATCGCTTTGTAGATAAATTCTGTACAGAGCAACATTTTTCCCATATTATCAATGTACGATCGAGTTTGCAAAAAAAAAATCATATTATGATATATTCTATGTTTCGAACGATGGCCGCATGAAATTTCGCGCGAAGATATCGACCGACGATTATCGATCGTGGAAGGCCAATCGTTTTCCACGACGGCGCGTTGCGTGTCTTTAATAGGTCTGGGCAAATATTTGTGATAACCTTTCAATTTCTCCCGGTGAAGGAAGAAAATTGATTCTACTGGCTACGTTTGTGGTGCAGTTCGTGCAGACAGTGTTCGTCAACCAGCTTAGAAGAGAGAAACGAGATCGGAAGTAAAAGAAAATGGAACAGAGAACGAAATAGGAAAGAGAGAGAGAGAGAGAGAGAGAGAGAGAGAGAGAGAGAGAATGTAACTCGGAAGAGATCCAATGTGAAATACTGTTTCATTTTACATTTTCATATAAACTACTGGTAGACTCTTTTAGATGCAAATGCAACGTTTACCTAACCGGTCCGCGATGCATCATCTCACATCCATGCGAAACGCCCAGCCGACGAAACCGTAACTTTCTTCCGACGCAAATGACATCCACGGGATCTCTTTTTGCGGTACTCGTTGAATTTTCAAGACGCGTTGTATAGTGTCGAAAGAGAGCCATGTGGAGACTCGGCGATCTGCATCCGTTTTGACTACGCAGCTAGCTTCCCTCCTTCAAGAAGGTAAACATGCGTCCCTTGAAACCGTTCGTTCCCGTGAGAGATCCCAGAGGCAAACAATTGCGGGAGTGTTGCAAAAACATGTTTGAACCTTTCAAGAATATTTTCGTTTATACATTATAAATTGAAAGGTTTACGAACGAGAAATTTAAATAATTGATCATGATATCATAATTCTAGTTGATTTTCAAAACAGCCATAAACGCCATCATGCATGCTTTATTCAGTTTCCCTTGGCGACACTTGAAAATTAATACATTAACGAGAAACGCAAGATCTATCTGGCAAGTACACGTAGATATATGCGATACCGTTCCGTGGTACTAATCCCGATAAATGTTCCGGTGCGTACCCGTTAAAGCTACGGTGAAAACCGGCTCTCCCGAAATGGCGGCGCATGTATACCTATAACACTGTCGGGGTGTTCTCGAAACTGCGCACGGCCCATAAATCTCGAACAAAACTAAGCTCCTAGCCAGGCTGGCGCGATGTAACTTTAAAGCCCGTTAAGTGATTATTAACGTTCCTGCCTTCGTACGGCAAGCCATGTTAATATGCAAGAAACCAAGCTGTTTTGAAATGCGCGGCCCGTAATTACTCTTCGGCCGATGATGTCGGAGATGCACTTATCGATACGATAATAATCGAATTAATCATTCATGAATACGCATTACGCGTCGCGTTTGATATGACTAATCCGTTCGCTTTCAAATATTAAAATTCAACGGTGATAGTAAATCCGTCCAAACGTCACGATCTTGAAGTTCCTAATGCTCTCAGGCATGACGCTGTAACCTGGATAACGTTAAAAACTGAAACTCCCATCAGTGTAAAGTCGACGCGAAACTCGCATAAATACGGTTTTGCAAGAACTTTTTATCGCAATAGCTTGTAGTCCTCTTTTCCACCGTAATTCTAGCTAAGAATAAGATTATCGAGTTTTCTACTTTTAATATTATTTCCTCAAGATATAAAGTCAAACAAAATTATAAAGAAGAAAAGTAAAAGCTCCTTTGTTCCACGTATAAGATGCATCAGTGTATCGCGCTCTTCCTTTTCCTATAAAATTTTTGAAAATTTTTAAACGGTTACAATTTGAAAAAAAAATACCTCAGTATTTTCTTATAAAAAAAAAATCAATTCTGAATTAATTGAAGAATATAGCTAATTTAGCTCTACATAAATATACAAGTCTAGAAACAATAAAAAGAAACAGTATATCACTAAGCACATATATAGGAAATAAGCAGAGATGGAGCCGACATCGTTAATGATTTGGCGTGCAGCCTCGCTATTATGTCGATGGAATTAGTTTTGCGGGTGAAATGCCCAGTTATTACCAACCTCGGTAACATTCAGATTGCGCGCAAGCTGCGTTCTTTATTATTAACTTTAACGCTCGCATAACACTAGATTAATAACGCAGTTAGATTGTAAAAGCTCTTAGCTTACGAGCCTTTCGTTAATGCGTATATTTTAGCGAAACGGTCAGCCCTCGTGCGTTTCCATTCTACTACTTCTTTTTTTTCTGACTATCGTTTTCCACCGTAAATCTTTTAATTAACGATGACTGAAGTCTGATAAGAAAGCTGTTCTCGTTTTTGTCTCCCCTGACCTCCGTTAGCTCTTTCCGTTCACACTTTATCGTTTTATCTTGAGAGATTCGCCATGATAACACTCGGCCTATAGGCGAATAATTATGCTAATTGAATATCGGTCGACCTTCGTCAACGAGGTTTAACGATATTCGATACCTCGGTTGTTTTTAAGATCCTGCCATTCCGTCACGAAATAATACGATAATTCCATCATGGATAGTAATTAATTAAAACAATGTATGATTAAGAAACTTAATGAATGAGTTTAGTTAGATATCTTTATGAAAACCATGGTGTAATGTTATCATGCAAAATATTCTTGATGTAAATATGTAATATCTTATACAATCATGTAACATTTCCAACAAATCCTTGAGCATGTCTCGAGCTTTACATTTTATCATGTCACGACAATGTCAGCTGAGATGACGTCGCGTCTAGGACTGCGCAAAGTATTTTCAGGCTAGCAAAAACACGAAACATTATCCCTATCTCACATAACATTCGGTACTCAGTGTACGCGATGGCATATACGAGCTATCTTCACTTGTTCGCGGTAAGAACAGGTCTGTGTAAGGTCTGTGTCCTACAGAGGATTTTCATCGCTCGTCGTGCACGTTCCATATCTCCGGAGAAAATAACCACTTAAGAGCTCTCTTATACAAGAAGGGAAAGGAGTTCGAGGTGACGACGAGCAGACCGAGGACAAGAGAAATGAAGGTGGATAGAAGAAGATAAGAGAGGATAGCCCTATAGAAGAGAGGTCATGGTAAGGTGGATTGCTCGGCCCCCGGAAAATTACTCCTGGCTATCGTTTGTTCCCCACTTCCGTAGATGCGTTAAGACTCTTCTCAGCTGCCGAAGCACAGAGACATGAGGGGAAACCCGTCATGGAGCCTAGATGAGTCTACATCTACTTAATGCCCGTCGCTATCCGGAACAAATTACTCGGGGGACCGAGAAATTAAGTCGACATCTTCGCAGGATCCACCACACGAGGATTAGTTAGCATAGAGTAATCCCACTGCTCGACGACCGACTTTCTTTAGTTCTTTCACAAATTACACATAGCCGTCGTTAAAATCGACATTCAAGAAGATTAGTCACTCGATGATGAAATAAATTAATTGCGCTATAGTCTTTTCTTAATAAGATCTCGACAAGTGTAGATAAATGAATACCTGTAAATTTGATATGATTTCTAAATCTTTTTTGGAGTAAAATTTTACTTCAAAAGACTGAAAATTAAGCCAGTCTTGAAAAAAGAGTGAAAATATTTTTAATTTGACTAAGAATGAGATTTCGCTTTTTATAAGTGTAAGATTTCATTCTTTTGGAGTAAGATTTCACTCTTTTGGAATGAGAGTTACTCCAAAAGAGTGAAATCTTACTCCAAAAAAAAAGAATGAAAATCTGCCACTCTTGTTCGAGAGTAAAAAGTTTTCATTCTTTCTTCAAGACTGATTCAACTTTCACTCCAAAAGATTTAAATTTAAAAAGTATGAAATATGAAAAATATGCGAAGAAAGAAATATTCTGTACATTCATGTTTATTACTATATATAAAAATTTAAAACATCGATTGCTCTCACTTCTTTATCGCATATTTATGATAAAAAATACTCTTGCATTCTTTGAGAAGAGAAAAAATACTTTTTTTTTCCTTTTTCATTTCATCTTTGTTTACATATATCTAATATAATTTCCCATTAACCATGTCTCATAACATTCATTTCTACGTATTCAAAGGTAAACTGTTGCTATTGTTTCGATGACATAGATGAACTAAAACGATATCAGAAAAAGCCCACGGATATTTATATTCACGTCGAATGTAGAAATGATAAAAAAAGCTAGAAAATTCAAGCAGATATAGAGTGTGAATTGGGGTTCGATGGAATCCCAATTCGCACTTTATATCTGCGATAGAGTAAGTGACCTCGTTTCACACGACACACCCGGTCAATCCGACTATTGGGAAACTCGAGGTTTCCGCAGACCGCGCAATACGGCCTTTACGTATCGATAGAAATCGAACACGACATATCGCCGGGACAAGAAAGAGGGGTATTCGTCAAGTCGAAAGTTCGCAACTCGTGACGTCGCGCAAGGTTGCCGAGCCAATAACAGTCGGAAACCACTTGAGCGACGTCACTTCTCACAGATAGTCAGACAGACTTCGTTTCTCGCACTAAACTGAGGTAAATCAAACAAAACCGAAATCGGAAAGACTCGGCACGGATCAGCCAAGCCCATCCGCAGCTAGCTAAACGGTAAACTTATCTAATCCAACTTCTCGCGCGTACAGATAAGAGAGGCAGAAATGTCAGAAAGAGAAAGAGAACGTATGGCAAACAAAAGACAGAGAAAGAGGAGAGCGGGACCAAATAGATATACCCGCAGTCTTTGCAGTCGATAGATACCTTTCGTTTCTAGCAATCGGGAAGTTTATTCGGCGTGCTCGAAATTCGGTGGATCCGCGGGGGTTCTTTAATTACTCGCAGTGGAAGAGCTGTGCTGTTTAATCAATCGTTCGTTACTTTCCCGGTGTACTCGAAATTCTCGCGTATCAAGGACTACAAAAGTTTCGGACGAAAAGACAATATTTGTCGCTGACTGTAAATCGGTTCGCGAAGATTTCAAGGAATTAATCAAATTTCAAGCAATGTCGTGCGTTCACGGTATCGCTTTGTCGTCAGATGAAATTTCCTTCAGCGATTAATCCTTCGCTGATTAATGAAACTATAGTCGAGATAAAGCTTTTCGTATAATCACTCCTTTCTCCATCCCCTCTAACCTATCCCGCAACTTGGTATGGATCCAATTTCCAGATCCACAGAAAGTTTCACGACTGCCGGCCGTACTTCGTCCTCTAATTTGAGACGGAGGAACATTGGTTTTATAAGCCATCGTTAATCGCGGCGAACCGGAGCAGCTGTTAGGCGATCCTCTGGGAAGGGCCTGAACCAGCACGAGAGATCGCGGCGATTTCGAGATAAGGTTTCGAGGCTTGTTGGTGCAACCTGACCAACGTTAAACCCCAAATCCCCATGCGACCATCCGAGTTGAACCTTGTGGTGTTGTGGCGGCATTGGCCGACCTCTCCGCAGGATCTATCTTGAGAAATCCTCCCTCCCTTACGGAGCCGCGAGAGAAGCTGCCCCGTAGTTAACTGAATGCCGTTCAATGTGCATTCACCGCAACAACGTCCGTGGTATCTAAAGGTCTTAGAACCGCTTTCGTGCAAAAGACAGAAGCTACTTCGGTGTCTGAAGATTCGTTAAAGCTGCTATCGGATCTGTTTCGATGCACAATAGGTAGGATTCTTGCTACGAACAACGGCGAACGACGACGTCTGCGCTCTGATACGCTTTTCTCAACGAAAGCTTAAAGAGATTGCGTCTTCTCAAGCATGTCAATTTTCAAGCGACGGTTTATATTCATTTGGAACCCCGTCCCGAAATAATAAAGGACCGGTAACAAAATTTATGCATTCTCTCAATCTCGTTTCTCTGTCACTAAATCTTCGTCCGACGAAGGTGAACGCTTCTTCGAAAATGGTCGGAATTCATTTTGTGGCGAGAAATGAGGAGAGAGGTGAAAAGATAATTTTTCCGTAAATTCAAGATGGCAGCGGCTGATGGAAGGTCACCGTCGTGCCAGTTATTATATCATTTCGCATTATACGGAAGCCACTCGCTCGGAGTTCTGCCTTTGCCTTCTTGAAACGGATCCGAATAATTTATAATATTAGTTTATCTTATGAGATATTCCGCAGTCCTATCTTATGAACCTCTCCTTTCTTTGTACCAATATAAGTACGTACGCTTCGCGAGTCAATTTCCTTGAAGATATCCATAAATATAAAATTCCGCGATTCGCAAAAACCAATATCGCAAAGATCAATAATTTAAGATTTAAAATATTGCACATCTTAATTGTACCTGATACTTCTCGATACTTCAACAGTACAAAAAATTAAAATACACTTTATGTGTGAATTAATATTTCGAGATACTAATAAAAAAAAATAAACTATATTAGAATTGATATTTTTTAATTTTTAATGATTTATATAAAATAATTTATATCGTAAAACAACGATATTTTTAAAACTTGACTTGACTTGACGATATATAGATATAATTAAATAATTAATTTAATTTTTTTGGATTTTTGAGATAAAAATATTACACGAAAGAGAACAAAAATATCAAGCACAAAAAACTTCGAAACACGTTTAAATAGAAACTTCAAAATCGATCTCCCTAACGACTTTCCTCAATGTACGTTGTCGCAGTGATTAATTAAGCCATTGTTATTACATTGATTGTCCATAGGGTTGCATTACTCTGTCAAATTCCCGGCGTGGGTTTAGCAATATGCTAGGCTAAAAGGCTCTATACACAAAGCCAGAAAGACGAATATGATCCAATGATAGTTTTTATCGAGGGTATTTCTATAAAGAGATGAAAAATTGCGCCGCTCTGCTGAAGTTGCCAACGGCTAACCGAGATATTTGCCCAGAAATCGAAAGACTAGTCAAAAGGGAAGGAAAGAATAGCGAGATAGTGGCAGATAGGTAGACGATATGAACGAGATAGGGGCAAAATAACGATAACAAAACGAATGGGAAAAAAAGGTGAATGGAGAGAAGATTGCAATATAGGACTGAAGCACGAATGACGAAGAAATGACGACTACAACGATCAAGAATAGGCGCGAAGGGTTAGGGGAGCGATAAAAAGTACGACGGCACGATCATTATAAGAACGAAATTAATATTTGTTGCTGTAGTTTTTTATTGTCAATTATCAAGATCTTTACAAAGATGTTCAATAATCTTTCGAACCTGATTGATCATAAACACATCATTTCATTAACGTCAATGCGACGATTATTGTGCAACTTCATCAGTTTATACTTCGACATCGCTTTTCGTACGGACAATTTGGCAGCTTTGTTTATTTATATTTGAAAATAAGATTCGATAGCACACACACACACCCTGTTTCGCGTATATATACAACGATTGCGATGGATGTTCCGTTCTACAGAACGGATATCCTCTGTCGTCGATTATTTATGCGTCCAACGGACACATTTCGGATGGAGCGCGTCCCGGAATTATTTATTTATGGATATCATAAATATCAGAACGACATAAATTTATTGGGGACCGATGCGCTTGAAAATGACGAAACGAGAAGAATCGGCGCTTTTTTCGCCGGAATACGAGAATTTTGAAATGATTCACGCTTCGTTCGATGCCGAATCACGTCGTCGCTGCGCGGCGATGGAAAGGGCTCCTGAAAGGCGATAAATCACGGTTCATAGAAATCAGCAGCCTTAGGAAACTCACGTCGTGCCACACTCGCTATTCCGCGATATCTGGCGCCATTGGCGGAAACGTTTTAGGGCGCGGAAATTACCGGAAATCTCTCTCTTTTGACTTGGTCGTGGCACGATGGATGAAACCGTAATTCTCAACTCTCTCTCTCTCTCTCTCTCTCTCTCTCTCTCCCCCCCTTTTTTCTTCTCCCTCCCCTCTCGTTACGTTCAATAATGCGACTGACGGATAACGGACTGACGTTGAAAGCGCGTTTTCTCATTGCCCTGCTTTTACACCCTTAAAATTCTATCAAGATACGAACACCATTGAGAGAGATCGATACTAATCAGTCCAAGTTCTGCGCTTACTTCCTTCTACCATGGAACGTAATAAAATTTCTTTTAATTTTCTTTATTACAATTTAATCTAAAATGTGAATAACTTTAATTTCAGATTATTATTTATAACAGTGAAAAGGAAAAGGAACAATATGTAAAAATGACGCACCGGTCATTTGAACATATAAGTAAAATATGTTAAAAAGAGTAAATACGCCAGACATATAACAATAGATTTATCAACGAACAGCGTGATACACGTGCACTTTTTTTGTACGCTATACCAATCAACTTCTCGTCAATTGCGACAGCCTCGACGAAATCAAAAAGTGTTAACGCGCCACATCGATACTACCGCCAACAGCAAAGCGCACGGGGACGTCGCGACCGCAGAAAATCCCACGCGGCAGCCTGCCTGCGCTATCGGCATCCACTCGCGTTTCTGTTTTGCATTTCAAATTCCGACGAGTAAAGCGACCGATTAAATTCGATGTGTGTGCACGCACGTGCATACGAGCATCGCGACTGGCAGACAGGCAAGTGGACCGCATCAATTCTGACCACTTTCAGCTTAACGCAGCTTCAGCCAACGCATGAACCACGTTCTTGTGGGATGGTATGTGCTTGAGAAAGAAAACACCGAGATTGTTTCGAACCATACCAGCAGATCTGGACAACAGAAAAAAGAAAGAAGACGACGCGCATGGAAAGACGAGGAGAAAGGCAGCTGAGAAAAGCAGACGAGCAGAAAGCAGGCGATTCGGGGAGCAAAAAGCAGTGTGCGGTAAGCGGCAATGAATTAATCGCCGTGAACAGTGCAAGCTCGGTCCGACCTCTAACCAAAATCCCGAGCTGGCCCTCCATTCTATTTCCCTTCTCTGCCCGCCAGCACCTCCGCACCCTCAAACCAGCAAAGCCTCCCTAAAACCTCTAATGCCGGCGACCGCAGCCATTGCCTCCGCCTCTATCGTTTCCGCCGTAGCATCAACGATCGTTCTGTGACGGTGCTTACCGTATTAGTTTAAGAAACGACGTGGTTCCATCCTGAAAGTGATGAGGATAGAGAGCAGCCACAAGGAAGTACGATTTACAAACGATAATACAATGTACTAAAATAACATAGCAGTTTCATAACAGAAGATTTCGCCCTTAAAATTGTACGACTTTCATGTTAGTTTTCTAATGTTACATCATTCTCTTTCTTTGCACACGTGCGCGAAATCTCTACTGTCTCTTGAAGCTAACTCGACATTTTCTAACATCTTTATCGTACAACTTGGCAACCCTCAGAAAGTGAAGGTTTCAGACTTGAAATCGCTATCCTTTAGCCTGAAGATAATATAAGGTTCAATCTGCAGTAGAACCATTTCAGAAGTTTGAAACTTAAGCCACGCGAATCGAAGTGACTGTTATTTCGGATCACGATCTCCACGAAGTACGGACTTTCCTTATCCAGCCCCTTTTATTTCCGTTTCATTGTCTTTTTCTTGCGATATTTGTAAAATGACGATAAGTTTAAATGCGATTTCACGATATTCTACATATATAGCTCACAAGGATATCTATCCGTGGAATCTCGAAAGTTTCATAGCGAAATACTCCAACTTAAAAGTGTACATTTCTTACCTTTTTGTACAACAAAATGCGCCGTTTATCTTGCACCAATTACTTATTCAAGTTGCTTTTATTACAGCTTGAATTATGTAAATCCAAGAAATTTGAATAAATACTGTAATGTTAACGAAGAAAGTTTTTGGCGGTGAATGCGTTAAATATCCCCGATATGTTATTACTAATTAATCTCTGCCATACTTTTTTTATTTCCGCGTCCGGATTACCTCACGGCGGCCGATATCTGACTTTAAAGCGAGCATTACGAATGTTTCTCCTTGAGGCAGCTCACGTAGGTAACATCGACTCGACCTATTTCGTGTCCATTCAGGCTACTTCGAACGAGTCTGTCTCGGTTCTCTTTGCCCCCTTACCCGAGCAACCCTCTTTCCACATCCCCCCCATCGCAGATGGATGCATGCAACGCTGCACTTCACTATCTGGTATCTCCTATCAACTATCTACTCCACTTACATACTGGATTTAGAATAGTTGGCTATGGCAAGGATCGAGGTTAAACACTTATTTCTAGAGTCGCTCTCTCTAAAACTTGTTCTAGATTTCTATAACGTCAGCGAAAATTTCCACGGCCCCCATTATACGTCCGCATCGACCGACCACGAGCCGGAATCCTTTGCGCCGCAAATCACTTTGGTGATAACTCCGCACGAATGCTCTAACGCGCGAAGTATTCAGCGTTAAATCGCGCGATTGCGAGAAAAGATCTTTTTACGACGGTGAAAAGCATATTCCTTTTTCTATTCGCACGCTATAACACTTCGAGGAAGGACTTCGTACCCGTTGGAACAAATAGAAAAACCGACAACGATGAGAAAGGAATACGAAGGCTATTCACCGTGTTCCTGCGATTTACATGTAAATCGCGGACGGTAGTTCTCCGCACCATTTCGAAGTAATTTGGACGATCGCATGCGATCAAATTGGCAGAACAATAAAGCTCGTAATCGCGCGAATCCGCGGGCCGTTAACCGTGTGCATAACTCGGTATTATTCGTTAAAAAAAAAACGAGATAACATGAACAATTATCTATAGAGTAATTCTGGTATAGATGCCGCTTCTATCGAAAATTTATCAAAGTATTGCGTACTATGTTTACGTATTGCTTACTATGTTTAAGGTAAATATATTATATAAAATAAATATATCAATATTATAAAAAAATTAGAAATAAAAATATTCATTTCTTACTTGTTACTCAAAGAATTTTTTTAAATCCTTGCATTTTTGCCGTATATGCCATAGAGATGAGATGTACGACTATTCATTGGATATACGATTCATAAAAAATTTAATAATGCTTCAAAAGAAAACGTAAAATAACATAGTAACTTATAAAATGTGTTTATAAAGTTTTATTAAGGAACAAGAATAATATACTCTAATAATAAAAATCCAGGACGAGTTTATAATACAGGATATCAAAAGTAATTAAATTTGAATGTGTTAGATATATTGAGACTTTAAGCGAAACTTGTTTCAAGACTTTACAGAAATTTTTATTAACTATATATAAATATATAAAAAACAAATCGAATTAAAGCATGATAAATATCACCAAAATAAAAATTTGATGAAATCAATACAGGATCACAATAATTACGTTCATGATGTTATAATCCGCAAAGTCTCACAACATCAAATTGATCAAAATCTTCGGTTGCTCTCTTAATATTTTCCGTTCAATAAAGAACGTAATAATCTTAATTCCACTCAATCAGATCAAACCAATTATCATGATTTTTCGTTAATCAATATTAACTTTAATATCGAGAAAAGAGTTAAAGAAAATAATAATCATACGATAATTCGAAAAATTAAAGAATAATACATATATATTCTCTAAAAGTAAATCAGTGTATTATTATGACTTTAATACTTCAATACACTTATAAAGATATAATCATCAGCGAATATTTACTATTGTTCAGTAATAATACATTAATTCACTTTTAAATATTATGATTCCTGCATAGATTAAATCTTTGACATTGATTTAAGTGACAATGATTGATTAGTTGCATATAAATTCCACTTTTATTTTTTCAGATTTCTACGGCATAAATCTTTGCACAGCATAAATATCGGAATTACCCTAACGAGTAGAATAAACTTTCAAAGATGAATTATATGATTGTCAGTGCGTATATCAGAGTAAAAAAAAGAATCGAATAAAGCAAAAGAGAAAAACGAACGGAAAGATTGAGAGAAGAATGGGAAAGATGGAGAAACAACCGGCAAAAGTAAGTTCTCGCTAGACTCAGTGTGGAACTTCCGGCTGCACTGTCTCGCAAGTTGTGCTTTTGCCCCTTGGTCGCCCCCGCCTCATTCCTATCGACGGTAGCAGAGCTACTCCAAGTTCTGCAAAATGGAACTTTGGTAAGCCAGGCATCTCGTGCGATGATATCTTAGCTCGTGAAGGAGGATACGAGCGCAGCGAATGTCACGCTACGTAATTTAAAGCTGCACGAATTCCGGCGAGCGACAATGCGGCGAGCAAGTTCTTCGAACAAGGTCTGCGATGTATCATCAGCAATTTCTTGAAGAGCTAAAGAAAACAGATACTTCTTTGATCGCGGAAATAAACCAGCGTACGTAAATTATATCTCAACAAACCAATAGTCAATGTGCAATACGTGTTTCGACGGTTTCTCACGAAGATACAGGACAGTTCCGGGCGACTTGGAAGGGCGACAAAAAACGCAGACAAAAAACATTTCCGTGCTCTTTCACGGTAGCTTCGGTGAATTCACTGGTGTCATACTTGCGCCAGGAATTGAACAACTTTCTTAAACTCGCCAGGATGCTTCTCTTCTCTAGAAATAGAAGAAAATGATAGTACCAACAAAGAGGAAACAGCGAGAGGCAGAAATGAGACAAAAAGCTCTTCCGGGCAAGTAGTTCCGGCAAAACAAAACTTGCACGCGTCGCGCTCGCGCACAACGCCGACGCCGACGCCGACAGTACGGATGTCGACAGTACGGAGAGATGTTTTGCCAGTCCGTCCGGCCGTGTTGCCCAAAAGCTGGCGTGCGGAAAAACTTTTCATAAAAGCAAGGGGAAGGGAAAGGAGGAAGGGTACATTGTGCGATTCTCACAGATTCGCATGGCGTACGATTTCCGTTCGCTGAGAAAACAGTTTTTATTCTATGTATACAAGCGAGTTTCCTTTAACCCCTCTCTTCTGAATTCGCCAGCAAGCAAGTTTTCGACAATTCGTCGAGGCAACTGAAAAACCTGAGGGAGATAAATAGGAATGGGTCCAATGGAATCGATGGACACTCCAGTGGGTAGCACTTTCGAGGCCATTCTTCCGGCAATCTGGTGGTCAGCAAACGAAACGACAAATCGTCGTCGTCGTCTGATCAAACGTGATTCACGACGATGCGATCTCGTAGCGAAATGGATCGCTAACTGTGAGACGCCGAACGATAGTGAATCGAATGAGCTCTCGATAGTAACACAATCGGCGATCGGTGCGCGCCTGGTCTCGCGAGAAATGTATCACGATCGGCGAGCCATTCTATCCCGTCGAGCGTGACAATGAAAATTCGTTTTGCGTTTGATACGAAAATGCGCCGCGCCGGAGGGATTCGTGAAATTGAGAGGAATCGAAAGTACATTTTCACAGACGATAAACTCACCGCGCGAATTTATTTGCGCGCTTGCCGACGCTTCTCCACGCCCCATTAAATATTCTTGACTTCGGCCGGCGTGTGCACCTCCGCGTATATCGGAGATAAGAGGCGCCAAGTATCGCACTTCCCTCTTTAAAAAATACAGATAAGCGAACGCGGACATCCTACTCAAGTAAAATGTAGACTCGCGTATCTAACTTACGCTCCCATCTCCACTTTCTAAAATTAAAATTTCCAGAATGATATCATGATAGGTATTATATATATAATTTAAAACAAGATCCTTCTCGTGATAACAGAAGTTCGTAATAATGAACTATTTTTCGAGTATATTCCACATAAGACATCTATCAAAATCACTAGTGTCATACATTTTAAAACTTTCATTAAAAATTCAGAACAGAAGAACTTTAAACACAAGTGAGTGGAAATATTCAGTCAAGGCGATTCTTCGTGCTTAATAATATTTTTAATAAATTTATACTATTTCCAGTTCAAGCTAACTGTGCTGACAAATTTGCCGGACTTGAAACACAGCTCTAAATTGAAGCTTGAGTAGTAATATCATAATTGAATTGTGAAATAATATTAATAATAGTATCATACACGCAAAGAAAAAGTTGCTTCGATTTAAAGAAATTTTCTTTGCTATACGGTTAAAGAAAAAAATTTCCTTGATTTGTGAACAAATTTCTTTGATAAACATTATTTTTTAAAATAAAATTTATTTGATTTAAAGAAATTATATTCAAATCCAAGAAATGACATTCAAATCATGATTACTTTAAATCAAATAAATTTTATTTGATTTAAAGTAATCATAATTTGAATGTCATTTCTAAAAAATAATATTTAAAAAAATAATATTTAAATCAAAGAAATTTGTTCACAAATCAAGGAAATTTTTTGTTTAACCATATAGTAAAGAAAATTTCTTTAAATCGGAGCAACCTTTTCTCTGAGTGTAGGCTAAGGTATCTTAAGGTATTAATAATCGGATGCTAATAAGCATCTTAAAACCTGTAAATTTTATTGCAAAAAGTATTACTTCAGTCGGAACTCGAACCTGAATTTCTCGTATTCCCTGCGAACGTCCTCACCATTAAGAAAACTTTAAATTAAATGTATGTATGAAAAGTAGATAGGCAAAACTTGCAATTTAACCAATATTTCCTTCAAAGCTTGAAATACTTTTATATATTTGACAATTTTAATATATCATTGCAAAAGTTCCTCTCTCTTTGACAGCGCGTTAATATTTTACAGTTAGCTACATACCTATCACAGCTTCTCTTCGTTGGTACACTGAGAGAAAAATGTCGAAGCAAATGTTACTTCATGACATTTTCTTCAATATTTATTTGTTATAATCAAATTTGATTGTAATAATAAAATATATATTTTTGTGAAATGTATCTCACTTTTTTCGTTATTTGTAAAGGGAAATTTCATTCAATTCTTGCTGGAAAAAAATTTATTTGAAATAAATTAATGTTTTTGTATAGCAAATATTGTATTTAGTTACAATCAGTTGATCTTTATAGGCAAATAAGTATTTATTTCTGGAGAATGTATTTATTTCTCAGAAATAAATCTCTGTTTGCATCAAAAAGTTTGTTTTAGGAAATTCGTTAGCATTCAGTCTTTAAAGAAATATTGTAAAACTTTGCATAAAGAGCTTTGTAATAACAATGATGCTTCGCCTTCATTGAATAGATTTACAAATGTTCACATTATTGAACATTATGGAACATTATATTCAAATAATACTAATATACTGATTGTTAGTAACAAATCTAAAATGTTAAAATAAAACATCATAATATACAATAAATATTGTATTTACATTAACATTTCTTACTTAAAGTATGACTTATAATTAAAGTTTGCACATCATATTTTAAGTAAAAAAGGATTTGATTCAAAAATAATTTATGGCAGATATATAGATGTTTGTGATATTTCAAGTTTGCTTGAATATTATTTTATAAAAAATTCGATAAGCGATAATTGCTGCATAATTTCTTGGGTTAAAATTAATGGTTTTACATACAAACCAAACCCAATCCATGTGTTTTGTCTGAGTGCAAATGAGTGTAGTGAAACACACAGTTGGAATAATTAAATATGTTGCTACTGATAACTCTAAACAGCTTTATATTATTTATGAACTTTGTGAAAATATTGGTTTAGATTCTCATAAATATGCGTATGAAATATCACTCGGATTAATAACAAATGTTAGAATCGTATGAGTCAATTTTGATAAACTTTTTGTAACTAGAAATATTAATTGTATTGCTGATGGCAGCAAATTAATTACAATGTGTAAACAAACTCTAGAATTTTGATTAATGGATCAATTCTGATCAGAATCGTAAGGTTTGTAACTTATTATCATAAGTCTCATAAGAGAACTTAGACTGGAGTTGTAATTTTACGCGTATAGTTGTAGTTTTACGCCATATATAAGATTCCGATTATTCATAAATATCTACGATTCCTTGTAAATCATACTGCTAGCAAGAAATTGTAAAGATATTGCATACAGTTATAATATAAGCATTTCAGTCAAGTTTTCATAAGTCTTAGACAACAAATTACGATTACCTTACAATTGATCCATTAGTTTAAAATGATATCTAAATAAAATAAGAAAGATTATTTGTACAACCTTTTTTGTATATAAATATCTACGAGAAATAAATTAAGGATTCTTAGAGTGTTACAGTTTTGTTATTTTTATGCTTTAATCTGTATTTATATATTCATCTTTTTAAAAGCTGAATATATATGTGTATATACGCGCGCGTGTATAAAATAATGCGTATAAAATAATGATTTATTTTATTTAATGTTTTTTTTAATTTATTTGATATATCACAAATTCTTATCGTATTAATCAAATGTTTTTGAGCTCGATAAAGAAAATCGCTTGTACTGACAAAGTCATTTATTGAATAAATGCATTACAAATAAAAATATTTGTACACATATATATATTATATATCACATAGAAATAAATAATCATCTGATTATATTTTATTAATATACTTATAAATCTTTATATATATTTTATATATATTTATATATATTTTATCTTTATATATATTTTAATCTATGTAACTGTATAAGTAATGAAATATATTCAGATAAATATTTATTTTAGTGGTATAAATATGTATATGTATAAAGTGTGTGTATACAAATATTTTTACATTGTAATTTTTGTATTGACTTATTCGATATGATTTCTTGGGTGTAAGATAGTTCTTTTCATCAAACTAGAAGAAACATTTAATTCAAATAAGTACTTATTTCAATGATATAATATAACAACATTGACAATACAAATAAAATTAAATTATGAGAAGAAATAAACTTTATTTGGTTAAATATAATTTATTTATTAAAAATATCTCGATTCACAAAAATTGAAATTTGTTACTTGCAATTAAATAATTCATATCGAGAAAATGAACATTTATTTGAAATTAATAGTACTTCTTTCGAAAATAAAATAAATGAATTATTTGCTACAAATAAATATTTATTTCGCTCGTTTTTTAATAAGAGATTTATTTCAGAGAAATAAACTTTATATCTCACAAATATAAATTTTCAAATACTTTTTTCTCAGTGTAGATAAAATTATTGCATCGCGTGCTACTAACTTTTTCACATCAAAGACAACAACCCAAAAATTACATTGCAATCTTCCTACATCTTCGTAAGATTTTCGATTTACTTTTAGAAAGCAGGAGTAACGGTTCGCCATCATGTTTGCTTCGTAGCCGAGACAATACTGCACCGACCGGTTGTCATTATAATGTGTATTTACATAGCCATGCAAATGCGGATATATACGCTAGGCGAACCATGTGCATAGACTACATGTATTGCGAGAGAAAGAGATAGAGAGAAAGAGGCGCAAATGTGCAATCGATGCACCTGTGTCGCCAAGGATTCAGCACAGTGTAAACTATTATAATTATCTGCGAAAATGCACACTGTCATCGCACGCAAACCATAGCATCAGCACGAATCGCGCGCGTATATTTTCACACGTGTAATTTCGGTAAACATGTTTCAAAGAATATTTCCTAATTGCGAAATACTATTCGTCAAGGACCGTAATTAATCGTATTTGTCAAAGCAAGCGGATTGATTATATTAATCGCGATTAATGATCGAGTGAAACTCTCATCGAACGCCAAATTAATTCGACACGTCGCCGCGCGTACAATAGATCTTTGAATCGAGCTGGCCAGTACGCATATTATAGTACCGGAATATTCTGATAGTTTACGATAACACCGACCACGAACGACGGACCGTGAAATTGCGATGATTAAATCTGTTCGTCCGTAATCAGGCAGTGTGGGCGTCAAACTTAATGAACTCGGCCGCGCGTGTTGAACATCATCAACGCCATTTCAACACATCGCGCGCAGAATCGGCGAGCAACAAAATTAATCCCCGCAGCGAATCCGAAGCTCTGTGAGCAATGCGTACAGAAAATCACACACAACCCGCATACACGGTCTGGATTCATCGTGTCAAATTCTGCCGCTGCCCGTGTTGCGTGCCATCGACATATCTCGGATCGTTTTCGAAGTGCAATGGTCAATTAATTCGTACATATAATTCAAGAGCTAATTAGAGAACCGGGACGAGAGGAGAGTTGGGAGGCCACAAGCAAGAAGCCATGTACTATCTGCAATAAGGAGAATACCGCGCAACTATTCGAGGACTGTTTCGTATGCGGGCCTGGTTACGGAGGTAACCTAAGTACAGTTCCCTAACTTATATTGAAGATGTTTGGAAGCTTTTGAGTTCGAATTGCCCTGCTGCGCACGGTATGGCCGTACTTCGAATTCCTCTTATATACGCGTTGTATGTACGCTATTCTATGTAACATTCTATCCCCGTCCTCACCTCCGTACCACTATACGCGCAGGATAGAAGTATTCGTGCATTGTGTTAGTTTCAAACGTACGTTGCTCTACGCGGGAGCGGTTACTTCCGAGGTTCGCGAAGAAACCCTGGAATTTGCAGCCGCTACGCGCATCTTGATTACTCGGCAAGCTCGCTCAGCATTACGCGCCGCTTAGAAAGGCTGCGGAATAATTCCTCAGTTTCTGCTCGCGTATACCATGTTTTCCTCCTAGTCTTCTCTTTCTTACCAGCGAATAATTCTAATAATGGGTATTTCACCGTCGTGAAGTTTCACCTTTCTTCATTTTCATCCCGCTACCTCGATCCTCATCATTTTAATAAATTCATATAAAAAGCAAAAAATACATATTCAAAAATAATCATTATTCAACACAAATTTAATATGTAGACTTTCGAAATAAATTTCTCCATTCGAAAACCTGACTTTTGTTAACTGGCTTTTCAATTTTACGAAAATAAAACGCGTAATTTGAAGAACATCGATTGACTTGAAAATTGTTCGAATTTTATTTAAAAAGGAAGTCTCTGAGAAAAATTTACAATCTGTAAAATTTACAATCTGTCCACCTTTCTGGTGAATTTTCATCAGAGAAATGACGGCTCTTGTTCGTCGCACCTGTCGCCTCTCGACGCATTCGACCCTCAATTTTCTCGCACGACAAAAGAGAAAGGTGAGAAATCGTGTACACAGAAGGGAGCCTTTCATATTTTATTAGCCCCGTCGATATATTATCCCGGCACGTGGTGCAATCTCGCTACTGTTCGAATGGTCTTCCTTGTATATAGATATCCATGTTTACGTTTACGTTAGGGGTTGGATGGAATCGCGCAAAGAGATCGGGCTAAGGTTTGCTTTAATTCCGCCGGGACGGTCAGGACTATCGTCGATTGATACGGACGCGGAGTAAGATGGAATGGTAAAGAAAAAGAGGAAAAAAAAGAAGAACGCGAACGCTTATCCCCGACAGATATTTTCTCTTCGAGATGTTGTGAGAGCAAATCGGCAGAAAAGCGGAAGTCGATCGAATCGCCGCGTCGGTACACACAATAACGTTGAATCGCACGCTTTAGGCATGACAACTTTGTCCTTCTATCGTGATACATCCATAGAAGAAAAAAATCGAAGCTAATGTGTTTCAAGAGTTGCCATATGTTGTTTTAATAAATTGAAATCACAGTTATAATTTACAAATATTTACATATATTATATATCTATTTTATATATATATATCTATTTTTTATTTCTGCACTAAATTGAAGTAGAACTCTCTTCCTCGTTTTCAAATATCAAACTTTTATTTTAATTTCCAAAAATATATACTAATTTAGCCACGGAAAACAAATTTTATATTAAATATCAATATTACAACAAAATGCAAAATCAGTTAGAATCAATCTCAAAGTACTGAAAAAGTTTTAAAAATGATATATGTTACGAATCCTTGCAATAAAAATGCGTCTTGGAATTACAACATAATACATTGTAATCATGTGAAAGATTTAAATGTAAAATAAGAGGAAGAGTAGGATACGTCAAATTAATATTTTTTAGAGCAAATTGTGAAAATAAATTTTTAAAAATCGTAGAAATCACGGGAATTGTCACGTCGCTTCTAATTCTATAGATCGTAAAAAAAAATCTCAGATATTCTAACTTTATGCAGCCGCTTCATGCGGCATGTGACGGAATTCAAGAAGGAAATTCCGAGTCCTATCGGACAATTCGAGGCTCGTAAAATGTAGGCGATACGACGCGAAGGGTCGTCCTCAGGAAATCCAACTGGTGTTGAATACTCACTCGAGGAATATCATGTGCGCGGAGGGAACGACTGTATCGTTCGATAGCATCGCAAGATATTTCAATAAGACCTGTTTTCGAAAGCTCCTGCGATGCAAGATTACAAATGCTGTGACTGTCTCGAATTATTAACGATATTAGATCGATGCAATCTTATAACTTAAAGCAACAAGAAAAGAAAGGATCACTATAAACATTATTTTCGTTTTCATGGGAATTTAATAGAATTTCAGAACATAATATTACAATAAAGCTAGCATAACAAAATCAATGAGATAATATCGCAATGTCCAATCTTCGTAAATAAAAAAACAAGTTATACATTATTTATAAGAAATGATGAAGACCTCGTTTCAGTGACCGCAATCGAAATTCGAGGACATATATGGGTGGGGCGAATCGGGTCCGCAGAGCTAGCAGACGACGCCCAAGAAGTTTGTAGGGTAGGTAACCCACTGCAGTAACCCCCTACGTCTCTGCCGAAGCGAGGGAATGTCTGCTAATCCTTTACAGGGAATTCAAGTGATAAATTCCGTAAATCCCTGTTCAAGCACACCCTTGCACCGACCCATCTACCCTTACCATTACCAAGGGTTCCCCGTTCTTCCGCGTCCCCATCGTCCCTGTTCTCCACCAGCACTACCCTCTCTCGCCCAGTTCTCGTCGCTCCATCTACCCCATCCACTTACCTGGAATCTAGATTCACCTCTCCCAGGCTCAACTCACCCTCCGCTACGACTTCAGGAAAAAGTAGAAAACTGCGATTACAAAGACTTTCCTGGCATACCCTCTCCTCCTGCTCCCCCCTCCTCTCCCCCCCGTGTCACCCTATTTCCTTCTTACGTCCTCTCTTCTCTTTTCTATACAGTTTCTTACTCCTTCCGTCGTCTCATCTTCTTCCCACTGCCCGTGCCTTCTAGCCGCCCTCCTTTTCTGTCCTCTTTTCTATCCCCCTCTGTCGCCGCTCTTTTTCGTTCTTTTCTCTATTTCTCATTCTCTCCAGCCCTCTCACGGTTCTTCCCACCCGTAGTTTCTCGCAGTTTCTCGTTCCTTGTCTGCGCGTGGCGTGCTCCTTCTCGGATTAAAACTTTAACACTTTGTTACCCTTTTTCTCAAAGAAGGGAGGGCGTGAAGAATCGGGACGTGAGAAAGAAGATGGAGATGAGTGAGGTGCGGAGAAGCTATGAACGGGAGCGAGAAAGAGACAGGCCTGCCATCGTAATCCAAGGCTTCCACTACGTTGGACAAATTTCAGTCGGGCGAATTTCGTCTTTGATAAAACGGCCCATTTTACATTTCGCACCTCCGCGTCCGGAGTGGAGATCGCTTTTCGCGATAACGAACAAGTAAGCAGGAATATCCGAGTGGAAAGAGTTGAGCGCGCGTGCTGGCCGATTTCAGAAAATATGCAGAATTTTTAGATAAAATAAAATTCTACGAATGTGCTCTTAATTATCCATATGTTTTTCGTGCGATTATTATTGAATTTTGCAATGTTTAAAGTTACAAAACTGTTACTAAGTTCGGCAAACGTTATTTGAAATTATAAAAATAGCAAGTATAAAATAACGGGAGATTTAATGATAATACTGTATAGCGAGTTAATAAATTAATTAAAATCATTTCACTTGCTATAAAAGTCAGCATACTTTCGTTCATCTATCAGTTTCACGATATTTTGTGTGTGTATGTGTGTGCGCATGCGCATGTGTATATGAACGCAAATAACGTAATTACCGTCCAACTAAATAACACGCGAAACTTTAATCAGCGTAACGAAAGTCATCCATTTGCTGGTCTTGACAACATAATCTCCCGCGAACATCTTCGATGCACATCTAAAACTGCAAACTTGTAGATACGCTGACCTAAAACGATCGTCGTCACTTATGCTCTACTAGATCTATAATCGGGATGAAGTTTCGATCAGTTCTGAAATCATTCAAGATATCTCCATGACGAAAAAGGTCGATTTAACATTGTGCATCATAAATAATCGTTCATTCAAGAAGGCAAAGAGAAGAAACAGAAAGCGGGAGAGCAACAAGAGGAGGGAAGACGATAAAAGATCAGTCGATAGACAGCGTCCCTTTGAGCATTAGCGATTGATTGTGAAATTGCAGTGGCAGAGTGATATTTCTACGAGATTAGATCTTTCTCCCTTTCTTATATTTTTCATTGTTCTTCGTTATCTTCATCGAGTCTAGTCTATTCTTCCACCTCCGTACTCTAGATTCGAGAAACGGCAAATGACGCCTCCGTAAAAGCGGACGCGGGATCCTATAAAACGCGGCTTAACAACTTCCACTACTGCACTTAAATTTAAGATCATGAGGATTTAACTAGGCACTTGAATGTATCCTAAGTAAGGAAGACCAGGAACGAAAACCAATCCGTTTAGAGTCAAGAAGCGCTACGCGCCGGAGATGCAATTACTTCGCGAACACGCGGCGCAATATCGCGCTGCCGTCTTCTTAATCGTTCTTCTCGTTAAATATATTAACTAGTTATCTAATGAGGACACGCTCTGTCTTGAAAAATAATAATTATGGCTAATTAAGAGGGGAGAAAGAAAGAGAGAGAGAGAGAGAGAGAGAGAGAGAGAGAGAGAGAGAGAGAACAAACGCATTTAATATATTCAGAAAATGAATCAGAAAATAACAATACATAACCAGCAAAAAATAATGCATTAATTAAACGAAATATATGTGATTAAATGCGTTGTAAAATCAGTCATTGCAAGAACAACTCATGTTGCACACGTTAAATTAAATTAAATCTCCTCGAGGGCTACGTGGATTCCTATTTTAATATCGATGTGGAGGGCTCCCTCGAGAACGGTGATCGAGATCATTTACCATGGTAATATTACCAGCAATATCGCCGCAGGAATATTAGTTCGCCGGCGATTTATTACCGAGCGCATAGAAAGAGCGATATTGAAGAGGATGTTCGGTGCGAACTCGGGAACCTATTTCCTTTGGCGACTAGTGAAAGGGATTATTTGGAGACGTGCTGCTCTCGCAATTCTGTATATGCTTCATTGATGTGGCTCTCGCTTTCGAAAGTTAAAAATTCATCGTTTCTTTAAACCTTTGTCGAAAGTTTAAACATACACCAACAGCATGAAATCCCTTTTCAAATTGTGAATGAAAATAGATGCGATTTAAAACTAATTATACGATGAAACAAAGAAAAGCTATAATAAGTTTAGTTAAAATGTGACTCATCGTTTTGGTTCTTCTTCCTTGTCTCTGTCTTTTGTGTATGAATTTTCAGTACTAATAATGTATAATTGAAGAAAAGAAAGGCAATCAGAAACAAAATGGCCGAGTCGAACAAAACACGCGTGCGCGAGGGCACGTATAGATACTTCGGCATGATTGTATAACTCTTGAAGACTCCGAAGTACTCTCGAACTTTAAAAATCTCTCTCAGACAATTCTGGCGGAAGTGACGGAACCAACGCTCGGTTGGGTTGAGATAAATCTCCGAGCACGTAGCTATCCTCGGAGGGCTTGAGCAGCAGCCTCGGCTTGCAACGCGCGCAAGACGTAAAAGAACGGAAGTGTCTTGCACCATCTTCTTGTCTTCTTAATAAATTCTTGGAACGGAGTTAAACTAATTACAAAAGCGTGCGGCGAATTTAAAAAGAAATCACTTATTCGCCAGTGTAGCGAAGCAATGAAAAATGAAAGGCACGACGGAGACGACGCACGTTGGAGAGATTACATACGAAGTACAGTTCCGAAATTTCAGGAAAAATCGTCCAAGTACTCTATTGTAACCAATAACTTCAAACTTAAATTCAAACATAAACAGAGATTAGTAACTTATTTGATTAGATTAATTAAAAAATATTAATTTGTTATAAAAATACACATACTTTCTAATAATATATGGCTATTTGAATAATTCAGAAAATTAATAGTAAAGTCTTTTAAATAAACTATTAATTAATTAATTAATTAAAATCTATTACACAAAGTTGCTCGTCGATGATTAAGCGGAAGCGATAGAGATGCTAACCGAATAAGTTTCGCGACGATCCACAGTAACCGAAGAGAAGAGAAGAACCGACGGATGGCGTAGAGAAAAAAAAAGTTGAAGCACAACTCCGGATACGAAAGTTTCGACGAGGCCGAAGACAAAGTAGAAGAAACAAAGGAATGCTGCTTCGCGCTTCCTTGCCTTAGTCCTGCACAGAGTTGGAAGCAACTAACCAATTTCCGAGGAAATGGCAGAGAGAAAAAGAAATGCACAAGCGAAAACGAGAGAAATAAAGAAAATGAAAAACTATAAGAAAGAGATGAGAAAGAAATAAGAAACAGAGAGGAAGGAAAAGAGAGTTAAGAAGAACGAAAATGGAAGAAGGATTGGAAGGAATAGCGGTTTAGCAGTGCAGTGACCTGGAAATTCTGACTTCCTATATCGAAACCTTCGAAAGATTTGATAAACGCTGACGTCACTTCTTACAGTCATTCTAAAAAGTCGTAAATAGGACATGGAAGCTGATGAGCTCAACATAAGGTGTATATGACTTTCCCATTATTAGATAGAAG
>NW_017259255.1:62561-63891 GCF_001594045.1 Atta colombica | reverse complement strand
TATATATATATATAAAACATCATTATCATAAAAGGGTCACAAACTTTAAGGGCATATAAAACAACAAAAAATAAGTAAAAAAAACTCCTAATAAATATAGGTCTAAAACGGTTGCCAAGATATCTTTTTGTTTAAATAATACATTTGCTTCAAATCGACTTAATAATAATGTAACGCAAAAAAAACGCGTTTACTGTTTATTTTTAAATTACTTTAATTTATTTTTACTATTTTTACTATTTTACTAAAATACATGTTCAAATTTTTGAGAGAATGAGAGCGTTTTTCTAAGAGAATATAAAGCTTGTTTGGATATAAAAGGTGGAGACTTTGAACATGTACTTTAAAAATAAATAAAAGTAATTGAAAAATAAAATAAAGCAAAATAAAGCAAATTTTTTCTGCGCTACATTATCATTAAGTCAATTTGAAGGAAATGCATTCTTTAAACAAAGAGATACCTTGACAACCATTCCGGACTTATGTTTATTAGACCTTTTTGACTTATTTTTTGTTCTATAATTTTTTGCTCTTAAAATCTGTGACTCTTTTTTGATAACATCCTGTATAAATAATTGGCGAGCAGCCTATTATCTGTACCATATTGTAGTGCAGAGCATAGAGTGACCTGCATGACTGTCCTCTGTGTCAAAGATCCAGCATTCAAATCTATCCAGTACTCAGAACATCAAATTTTATTTGCCATCTCAAGCAATAACAAATCTCCGAGGATATCTTTGCTATCGCCATTTGGATTCAGCGTTAAAAATTGTAGCTCTCGTACATCAGAATAGGAAAAGTTGGAAGAGGCCGATATCCAGCAGTGGATGAAATTAGGCTGATATATATTATACATGTATAGCTATGTCCAAAATTATTAAGCATTCTATTAATTAGTGATTTTCTAAAAAAATAACAAATTATTTTTCTTTTAATGATTTTTGGGAATTAGTTGAGATCTATGCGTGTACTTTCTTAAAATTTTTGTTGCATAGATATGTTCAAAATGTCATGCTAGTATATGATATGATTTTAAAATAAAAAAATAGGATTAAAAATAATGTTGTAAATTATCGATCCACAGAATCCTGATTTCAATTCCAATTAAATATTTATAGGTTCACTTAAAGAAAAAGAATATGCACTTCGAAACAAAACTTATAAATTGCAATTATGAAAGAATAGCGATGAGTAATAAAATCCACTTGCAAAAAATTAATAGAGTATAAACATGTTCAAAATTATTAAGTATCCTTATAAATTTCTTGATATATAGAATTAAATGCAACAAAGTTTATTTTAATTTATTAATAAAACAAAAGTTTTTTTA
>NW_017259255.1:58713-62461 GCF_001594045.1 Atta colombica | reverse complement strand
TACAGTTATATTAATAAATAAAATTGTTATCAATATTTAATATTATTTTATTATACTTTTCTTTCATATTATAACTTCTTCAATTTTTCTTGGTTTTATTAATAAATAAAACTGTTAAAATAAATTTTATTGTATTTATTTCGATCTATATATATTAAAAAATTTATAAAGATCTTAAAGATACCTAATAATTTTGAACATATTTATAAAATTGTATTAATAAAACAGAATCGCACATATCAATTAGTGTTCGTTTAATCATAATGAATATTTCATTTATTCATATCTTCCATGATATCCTTTTTGCAAAGCAGTCTGAATCTTCCGAATTACGAGCTGCGCAATGAGCTGGAACGATCTCACCGCAAGTACCCGTATCCGTGCTCAAAACCATTATGATCCTCTTGTTGAAATACCTCGAACTCGCCAGACTGCACTGATCGTGCTTTGTCAGCTGGATCGACGTCTGAGGCATTAATACATATCCCCGGTATACACCCCGCCCTCATCTACTTCGGAAGAACAAGCAATCGCCGACCTCGCGTATCCACGATCTCAGGATACAGGCTCCATACTACGGATGCGCGATTCTAGCTACCGTTAATATCGGATTCTTCGATGCAATTTACGAGAGAACGCCGCGAATTCAAGAAGGTCGTTTAATCCGAAGCCAAATCCTCGCACGAAAGCCGTGACGTGGCTCGTACATTTCATAGAATGTTTTCTAACCCTGTAAATCCTTTCAAGGAACATCACGTCTCATTATTCGACCTCTTCGCAAGTATTCGTTGAAAAGATATTAGGAAACTGCAGCTATAAATGCGATAAAATACCATGCTATTTTACAACGTTTAATAAGATTCTTGGTTATTGCTTCAGTGAACAAAAATGTTTACAAGAAACAAATAAATCAGTTAGAAATTACCAAAAAGAATGTTAATTAAAAAATTTCTTCATCTTAGAGAGTAATAATAAGAATATATAGTCCGTAAATACAATAAAAAGAAGCTACAGCATTAAACGGATAAAAATCATGACATTTAATTAATTTACTCGTAAGAGAGAAAATGCAAGAGCGAAATTTAAGAGAAATTTATCTCCAAAAAAATAGTAAACTCAAAGTTTTAAGAAGAAATATCTATAAATCTTACTTATATGTAAGTACAATAGCTCAAATCACTATCACATAATAGTATAGAACCATAAGAATTAATAATGAACATTGCTGGGGAAGTAATTCTCAACGCACGTATCCAACGAGCTAGCCGTCCCACTAAAGAGCGCAAATAAATTTTCTCGCAAGAAATACGGTCCTGGAAATTCGATGTTCCGTCTAACTACAGTGCGGTGAGAGTAAAAATAGCCGTTTTATTGTTACGAATTAGTGAGGCGTAATAAATTGAAACTCGTAGCAGCGAAATTTTTCTAACTAAGCCCGATATTTCTAAGGCATGCGCGGGAATAGGCAAAAAAATACGAGGACGCTTTCCATCATTAGAAAATTACTGTTATACTAACGGGAACTCCTACTGCGACAATATTTTACACCTCTATAGGAACAGACGGCTTTAGGGGACGATAAAAAGTTTTCGCGAAAAAGCTTGACGCTTTTTATGGTTTCACCGACAATATATCTTCGAGAATATAACGTTGTAACTCGATCGAATCTGGAGAAGTCGTGGCTTCTTACGGTTCCTAATTAATGACCGGAGAGAGGGAAGAGCTATCGGAAACAGCGCGAAAAAGAAAGATTCCAACAACGATTGAATGCATAATTTTTAGTGGAAAACGACGGCATTATTTCCTAAGGCCGATGAGAAAGGTCGCGTGGGACCGGAAGAGGGAAGAGGCGAGGTGAGGTACAGACAACGAGAGAGATCGCGGAGGTGCGGGAATACTCTGGGGTTAGTTCCAAGCGATTTGGCTCTCATGCGATTTAACACGAGAACTATTATAACTCGATATAGATATAACGCGGTTGGTGCATCCCGTCTCTCGCTTGTGCACATATATAATCGTCCGCGCGCACGCGCGCGCACGTAGATGTATACGAGCTCGCGCTTGCGGCACACATTATCGGTCGTGCTCGTCTCTGTGGTGCCATCGCATTATTATGTGCCACGACTACGATTGTAGTTAGCGTACCATTGTAGTTTAAGCCTTGGAGAACGATGCGCGCGCGAAAGCTCTGCTTGTGAGCTTAGACGTTTTCGCGTATTCGCCAATGTGATGTACATAAATGCGACACCATATCCTGCGTCGAGAATATATTGTACAAGTACTGGTTACTCTATTCTCTCTCTGTCTCGTTCTTTCTCTCTTTCTCTCTCACAGCACCATCATCATTTCGATTAACATATGTGAAATGACCAAACTAACTCGTCGAACTCGTTTGCGAGAGATATTTATGCTCATTTACAAACGTTTACGAAATTAATTGAGCATTTGTCATATTTCTACGACAGAAAATCGAATACCTAAAATCTTGCTCACTGAGAGAAAAGTTTTTGATATTTGTGTAATTTTATGTTACCATAATTGAATTATAATTGTTGTTGTTATTATAATATTGCAGTAATAATAGCTGAATGTTCTATCGACAAATATATACAGTTATAGTACCAAAATTGAATGTAAATTATAATTATCATACAATAATAGTATATTACTACAATTTTACTTGTTAATTCAGAGGTGCCACAAAGAGTTTACGATTATCGTCATATCGTGATCCATTGCTAATATACCAACGTTTTGAATCTTACCGTTCACTTCATCAGAGCGAGAGCTCACTGACTTGTTAAATTATAATTTATATTAGTCCTTAAATAATTCAATTGTGAATTATATATATAGAGGAAAGGCTCCTGTTATAAGATAATTTATTTTGAATAAATGTTAGAAGTCTATAGACAGAATTTTAAAAAATAATAAGTTATTTTGAAAGAAATTTAATAAGAATATTATATAAAATTTAATTCAAATTCCATTTTTTTTTAAATTAAAAAAATGTAAAAAGTGAGCAAATCGTAAAGTCCAAAAATTGTGCTGTTATTAATATGAGCCCCGAGAAATCGATAATAAAACGCAATGTATATCAGTGTTGCAATTAAAAAACTTTATTTAATGTTTCTAAAATACAAACAAACACAGCCAGCGTGCGCGAAAAGTGAGCATGCGATAGATTGTACCCAGAACTCATCTTCAGGTAATTGGAATCAAGCATCGCAGTAATAGGCCTTCATTCCGGTTGTCTTTTTTATTATTATACAATAATATTTATATTTTAACAACGATTTTCACCATAACATAGGAGCATGGTTTATTTCATATTAGAAATACCCTAGATACCTTACATTACGATTTCCACGTCTTATGGTTTTACGATCATCAAATCTAACTTCTGTAATTAAACAATTCAATACGTATTCCGTATTTTTCTATTAGTACGGCTTTACTCTATCACTAAAGAATTTATTGCTACTAAATATTTATTAAATAATAAACAAAATTTAAAGGCTCATCTCAATGAAACATGAAGACGTCCAAATTCTAAAATCTTATTTTACAATGACTACAGGCATGATCTAATAATGAATTTTCTATTAAATAGTTTTCAATCCAATAAATTCATGGTGAAACCAATAGATATCGTTTATTAGAAAGCGTTTAGCAGAAACGCCTATCTCATAATAGAGAGTTTTCCTCTCTCTCTCTCTCTCTCTCTCTCTCTCTCTCTCTCTCTCTC
>NW_017259255.1:44074-58226 GCF_001594045.1 Atta colombica | reverse complement strand
TATTTGTTAATTGTATACATATTTATTATAATAATATTATATACATATTTATTATAAATAAGAATTGTATACATATTTATTATTAATATTGTATCAAAAACTTATATCAAAAACTATGGTAAGATATAATTACAGTGACTAAAAACTTTTCTTTCAATGCTTACAAAATATAAAGAGTTTCAAGTGTGTTTAATAAAACTTCGCTGCTTTTTCATTTTCCTTTTTATATTCGCCGAATAGCTACGATCTAAGCAGCAAACAAGCTGCACTTGATCGGTTCAGATAATATTGCATATACCTAGAGAGTTTTTCGTCTAAAGTTAAACTGAATTCAGCTGCACTGAACGGACTCGATTCTTAACGCGACGCACGGGAGTCGTACACGGAAATGGGGGTTGTCGTCGTTTTCGGAATTGCTTGAACTTGCTTTCTCTTATAGCGTATTCCGTATTGTCTGCGACGAGCTTCGTTTTCTCCCTCGACATTGTGCTGTAATAATTATTTAATGGCGGCAAAGTAGGCGAATGAAATTAACAAACTATTGGAAGTAATTAGATTCTCGACGAAGCAAATTAAATGGCTTGCGCTCGACGAGCTATTTAAATGATTATCCTCCGCCTTTATCGTTAGCACCATTCCGAGCAACCCCTTTCTATCCTTCTACGCCATGCCTCCTGGTAAAACCATCTTAGCTACGACGAGCACCCAATAGTGAGAGAACCGAAGCTAATTATTCCGACAACTATTTCGAAGTTTACGACTGTCGATCGGAATATCTTAGCGCGCGGAACGAAATGCACGGCTGAATATTCGCGCGAGTTCCTCTCTTCTTCTCTATTTTCTTTTTCTACTACTACTTTCTATTACCAGTATTTCTACGTATACGTGCTCAGGAATACCAATCAAAACATAGCACGAAAGTCCTGCCAGAACTCAAAAGTCCGCTCGTATCATGGAATGAATTTTCTTCCGTGTTTTATTCCTTCAGAAGAAAAGAAATGACGACAATTTAAGCGAGGCACGCCACAACACACCAAATTGAAAGAAATGCTAAGGACAATTAGGAATATTTGCGTAGAGATCAGTTCTCGTCTTTAATCCAGAACGCGATTCGACAGCGGACGGAATAAATAATGCTGTCCGTTCTGACATTTCAAGGGAAACTTACCTCAATGAAAACTATCTGAACTAGATAGACGACACGTTAATGTACAAAGCCGCACGAAATCAGTGGCAAGGCTACGTGGTAACAAAATTTTAATCACGACCCACCGTAGGACTCTCGTCTCGACAAAGCTCTTCGGCAGAACATACGTGACCACCGTCCTGACGAAATAGTACAAAACAAGCAGAATTGACTACCGGAGCGGGGATCTTGCGCTATTCTGACTCGGCGTGTCACAATCAGAATACGGCTCCACGAGAGAAGATCAAAGCGACTCACAGGCACGCGATGTGTGTACGTTGCTGGATCAACGGCACCGAGTGCCGCGTGTGTGACTAACATAATCAAGCCGTGCGAGACATCAGAGCCAAGCAAATTAGCGTTATAACTTTGTCGTAGACTATCACGATCTCATACATCGGTGATGAAAAATACGAGTACAGAATACGATATCGCGAAATGTAACGATTGCATAAAAAAAAACTGTAATTAACGAAGTTATAATTAGAAAAATATATGCACTAAGTCAATGAGAAATATCATTATCGGAATTGAAAATTTCTAGCGTGCATCGTATCACGTGCACGTACATATATATGTATATTTTCAAAGCGGTTATCTAGGCCAGGCTGTTTCTTTGCAATAATCACAAAGAATGACAATTTAAATATCAATTTCGTGATTTACGTCAAACAGAGGTCGACACGCAGATGATACCGTAATATTTGAATGCCAGAGGCGGCGATCATGTGGTAGAATTTAGTATATGACGCATATTTGTATCTCTGTCCGTGAGCATAATGATTAGACCATCACGGTTGAACAACAGGGTATTATGAACCGACAATAACAAAGGGACAGCATAACCGACTAATTTTAGTGCTCTTCCACTGTAACGCCCGCGTATTGACGCTTTGACCGTATTCTACTTTTACAATGATAAAGCATTATTGATTGCAATCGAGTTCACCATTTTGATAGCCATAAAAATATTATGGCTCATAGAATACTCATCGTCGATAATGTAACGCATGATGCACTATTTATTATACGGTAACTTCACGTTGCTATGCTGTGCACTTCCATAGAGTAGAATGGAAATTTATTATGTTGTAGCAATAATCCTTTGAAAAGGTTTAGCAATGACAATGGATTTAATAATAATAAACATAAATATAATATAATTTAGTATAACAATGAAGTTACACGGAACATGTATTTTGAATAATAATCAATAGAGATTTTAATCGAATTTCTCCCTAAATAGAAATAGTTTAAGAATGCAAGGATTTTCTTAATTAGAATGTTGCATGAATCGTATCGTCGTCGTAAAAATAACACATCACTACTTTCTGTTACCAAATGCTTAACACGTGATTAATTTGCAATAATTGCAAATTTAAGGCTTTGTAAATGTATCTTTGCGAATATTCACAATCATGTTTGGTTGGTCGATCCTAATTTGAAAACGTATAGAAACTGTGGGCAGAAGCATGGAAAACGAGAGAAGTTTCGTCGACAACCCTCAGAGAATGCCTTACAAAGCAGCAGACATGGCAAGAGAGGGAAGGGTAAAGGGGGAGGCCGCACCAGAGGAGAGCAGGAAATTACGTCTCCGGACGTCCGTTCGTTCGGCTTCAGAGCGCTATGGCATGGATCTTGAGAGAAACCGGCAGCTCCTTTAGAGGGAGAGTGCAAACGCGAGAAAAGGCCAACAGGGCACGAGCAGGAGTCAGGAAAGAGCGGCAAAGAGAGAGAGAGGGGAGGGAGGGGAGAGAGAGAGAGAGAGAGAGAGAGAGAGAGAGAGAGAGAGAGAACTGTAAGAAAGGCCGCGACCCGTCCATGACCGAGAGCAAGACTACGGAAGAATACTGGGACACGAAGAAGGAAAGCGGAATTGGTTGCAGTGAATATACCTGACATTCGTCTTTATCTAAGTGTACTTTGGGAAAGCAACCGGTGTAACGAACACGGACACGTACTTACTGACGCTTTAAACTTACTTTCGGGCAGAGCAATCACGTATGAAATGCTATATCCTTACAACGATTGACCTGTATAGCACTTGTATCGAACAATCGCGCAAACTACTGTAACGTTTATTTCGCTTTGCTGAAACAGAGATCGCTATTTCTTTATGAAGAGCAAACGATCCTTGATTGTACGGCTCTGAGTACATTCCATCTATCTCCGCGCTAATACGTTTCTGTGATTGCGGTGCCTACTTGAAGGCACCGCACTGCGAAACGTTCGCTCTTCGGTCTATATAATGACAAGCAAAGTAAACTTCATCGGTTTCGAGTACTCATTTACCGCAAACTATCTTAGTCTGAATTAGTTTCGAGTCGCCCTCGAGCGTCTTTCCTAACATAAGATAGTCGTTATAATTATCTCAACTATGAAGAGATGGGCGACAAAGATGACGTTTCTTGACGTCGATATTCTTCGGACGATTAACCTTATCGTTCGCTCTGAGCAGTGGGAATAGAGACAGCAATACTGAGTTTTCACTAATTCCTTATAATGTAAGTCCCGGATTATAATGGTAAATTAAACCGAGACATTCGATCAAAGCAATATCAAAAGTTATCGATCTAATTCTTCATCTATCTCTTCTTTATATAATCGAAACTTTTTCACATGACCTTATTTAGTCACCCACCCTTCTCGCTGTTTTTCCAGCTGGTAGCAATGGAACAAAGATAAATGTTCGCGTACCAATACACGCTGTCTTATGTACACTGATGCGACAACAGAAGCGTGAAATGCGAGGTGATTTATCAGGGAAATTTGTTCCACGATATTTTATTCTTCCTTGTTGCCAATTAGAACATGACAATACGATTGAAAGAATTTATCGCGCCACAAGAGATTTTTTTTATGTAAATAAAAATAAAATGAACAATTAAACTAATACAACTATATATTGTAATAAAAAATTTTTTTAACAGTTTTGTTTCATAATAATCAATTTGTTGTTCTAATATATGTATATTAGAACCTCGAATATTCATGAGATTTTTGTTCACTGATTAATTTTCTGGACATCAGATTTCGAAATCTTTATTTATTGTGAAAGAATTAAATTTATTCTAATATTTCATTTCACGGTACTGCTAATGCTACTTAAGAATTAAGGAAGTTTACACAAGTGAATCTGCGAATCCAGATATCGTCTCTTTCTTGTGCATAGTGAAAATTTTCATGTTATTTCAGCGATAATGTAAAGCGAAAGTCGTAAGCGACTACTGATGTTCACACGATCCGAAAAGTTGATTATTATAAATCTCTTAATAATCATAATTATGACTATAAGATTCTATTAAATGCATTCGATGCCATTTTCTGAATTTAGAAGTAGACGCGAAATATTGAAACAAATCTCTCATGCGAATAGAAAGACATAAAGAAAGACAAAACGAGACAAAGAAAGAAATACAAAAAAATATACAGGAGGAAGACAATACCGCATGGAAAGTTTTCAAATTTGTTGACCCGCATTCTCGAGTGAAAACAAAAAAAAATATGGCAAACGATAAAAAAAAGATCGTCACAAAATAGAGCCACATATTTTTTCTTTTAACAAAATAAAATAAAATAAAATAATAAAGAATCAAATCTCAATTGAGATAAAGCAAAACAATAGATTTACGCTTTTTGAGCTAAACACAGAATGTTGGTGAAAGATAATTTATTCAGTTACTTAATATCTTATCTCTTGATCATTTCGATTTAAGCTTCGAATCCTTTTCAGTGCTCAATACAATGATATATTGTGTCAATCAAATGTATCATTCCAACGAAATTATTACGCTTCCCGATATAGCTAATGATCTTAATTAAAGCGTACAAGTATGAGATGCTGATTACTCAAACATTAGAATTATCTGAATATTTGTGCGTTTTAACGAAGATCATCTAGAGACACTGATCACATCAAGAAATATAATGATTTGATTGGAACGATACATTTGATTAACATCATATATCATTATATTGATATTAAAAAGAATCCAAACTTGGATCGAAACGTATGGCCAAGATAACTAAATAAGTAATTAAGTAATTAAATAAATTATCTTCACATCAACACTTCATGTTTTCTTTTTTGAAAAAGGCATAAATTTGTTGTTTTAATTTTTCTTTTAAATTGTAAGAAACTAATTTTTATTCTTTTTCTCTTTTTTAAATGATGATGTATTTCGGATAGATAAGCAAATAGAATCGTCGTTACGAAATAATGTTATTTCAACCAAGTAATGTAGTTTCAAACTAGATATCGCTCCTATTGGAATATCCGTTCGTCTCATTCTCGTTACTCCGTCTTTGCGTCGAAAAGTAATAACTAGAAGTGGGCAAATCTCGAAAAGCTCCGAGAGTCCGCGTGGCTAAATTGAACGGGAGGACGAGAGGCGAGAATCGAGGTAAAATTGACTCGCTACCTCTCGAGAATGACCGGATCGATTAGACTTCGTCGAGACGATGACAGGAACATCGTCGACAACGGCAGCTTCGGGAACATCTGTGGTTCGACGTTCTTTTATGATTCGTCGAACAAGAGAACAAAGAAGGCGGAAAAAAGAACGGACCCATTGGACACGCCGTTGGAAAATCTCACTCGTAACTTCTTATGAAAAAAGCTTCGTATCCAGAAAATCCATTGTTCGCGACCAACGTTTAGCTTAAACGCTCGTTTCAGACAAAAAGACTTGTACCTCTCTATCATATTAATTAAAGTTTTCAGTCATAAACGTGCGCGTATAAGTAAAATATTAATCAACGCGCAAACATAATAATAATAAATCATAATCATGTGCATAAGATTAATGAGATATTTCTCGCAACCATTCAAATACTCAAAATACATGGTGATCCATTAAGTCTACGAAACGAGACGCGCGTAATTGTTATCCGGCGCAAGCTGTTTATTGGTGTTTCTCTTCACCGCGAATCTCGCTACCTGACGGTTAAATTCTAGAACGGCGCATTCAGCGTCGCGGACAAAAGCGTCACATCTGAAAACGCGAAGCACTCACCTTGGGTTGCCACGAAGAGCAGCATGGTGAAGAGCGTTGAAGCCATTGTTGTTGGTGAGGGTGATGTCTGCGGCGTGGTCCAACAACAGAGCCAACATGTCATCCCGTTTCTTAGAGATCGCATCGTGAAGAGGTGTGTCACCTTCGGAGTCCTGCAACCAAGAAAATATTCTTCTGTCACGTATATTCCATTTTTCAATAATTAAAATACATGAAAATAAAACATGCTAAAATTCTGATAAAAAAAAATAAAATAGATATTCATGTAACACAATGCAGAATTTAATTAATCACTTTAATGAGATTACAAGTATTAACGAGCAAATTTTTAAAAATCCTTTTTACTTTTTTTGCATTGTTGTAAATTAAAAAATTATTAATTTTTATTTATTCATTTAAAATACTTTAGTTTTCAAAATAGTTTAGTTATTTAATATATGTATCTTTTTCCAAGGTAATATTTGTCGCAATAAAATTAGTTACGGATTTCAAAGTGTTTAAAAATTATTATAAAAATGTCTATGAGCATCAATAATATTAAATTATCAATTTAATTTGTAATATTACTATTATAATTCTGTTAGGATTCTGTCTTAAGAATAAAAATAAATTTACAGGATTTATGATATCTAAATTCATATGAAATTGTTTCAGCACTAAAGATCCAGCTTGACCGTTTAGTCTTTATTTCTTAACGATTGTGTTACATCGCGATCTAATATGACATTTGAATTTGCATATTTTTTTCCATACGTATGTTATATGTCAAATACATAACGCATGTATATCCAATACTATGCGCATTCCAATAATCTATCGTTTTCTTCTGTTCTACTAGAATCGTTAATCTTTTTAGGATTTGTAAGTCATTTTTAACCGAAAAGAATTCAAAGACAGGATCACCATAGATAACGAGTGGAACCGTACTATTCACCTTGATTCTCTACAGAACTAGATCAATGTTTCGGCCAGTTTTGGCTCCGGCGGTTACGATTCGAACGATACCTATGAGCTTCAGTTGACGATAAAACGTACGGAAACAGGGGCCATCCATTAATGCCGAACAACGCAGTACGAACTCGTCGCTAGCAAACAAATGGATGAACGAACGAACGAACGAATGAACGAACGAGCGAGCATAGGGATAAACACTACAACGATGGACCGATGTAACGCGTACAGTTCACAGACAATGCAAGTATTTGCGTTTGAAAACACGCGTGATAAGAATGATGGACTTTAGAATAGCTGCCACAAAAGCTTTTAACAAGCGTTTGAAAAAAATAATTCTTTTCGCTGTTAGTAGTAATTCTGTCGTTTCAAATATAACAAATAAGGTTAAATATTTCCATTCAAATTATGAATCTAGATTGTTTTTTTTTTTGGGAAAAAAAAATTTTACATACTCTATGCCGTCGATGCCCAATAATAATTCACTCGATGAAAAGACGATATCGGAGAGTATCGTTTTTACGATAAATCGAAAACGACGAAGCGTAAAATAGCATCTGCGACAAGCTCATGACGATGCTCGCATTCCAGCGCAAAAACTAGGAAGAGCGAAAAGCTTCCGCGACATCAGCCATTGCCGGCTGCGTAAATAATAGGGCATCAGGCACAGATACTTTATGGGATCAGTTGGAAAAATCCTTTGTATAACTCCAATAACCGTGGAGGATAAATCTGCCGGCGCTGTCGAGAACCGCCGGCGCTATCTCGCGCTATAAATGCTGGCCATGTGTCACGCCACTAGGTAAGGGTAAAGGTGAGAAAGAGAGAGATAAAGAGAAAGAGGGAGAAGTAGCGGGAAAGGTGGAAAAGAGAAGGGAGAAAACTGAAAACGGAAGCAAAGCGAAGAGGAAAGCGAGAGGTCAAAGGAAAATGCCATCGAGGCGAATAGGAGTTGGGAACAAAGATCGTGCGACAATCGCGGGACCTTGTCTTATTTACCTCGTCGTAGAATCTCGTCATTATGGCTATTATTCTTGTCGAGAAAAAATAATTAAGAGAAATATCACAATGTAATAACGTTAATTATTTCATAAATGCGCAATTAAACGAACAATTTTGCAAGCTACAATATAAAAATTACAGTTTAGAAGAATTTATGAAATTTTACAAAGTACAAGTAATCAGTTCGTCCGGGATTGTTACCTATTTTCGATAACTACGATGGGTATGGTGACTATCGACTATCCTTGATTTCTAAGGATTACAACGACTCAGCCGCGAACAAAGATTTGTACGAAAGGGAGAAAATAGTAGCTCCCTGGATGCGGATTTTCAATTTGCGACGCTGACGTGCTCTTTTCCATCGATGTGGTCCTTCTCCCATTCGATGTCCTCGCTGTTCCTTCTGGGAAAGGGTTTGCATTATAACCCCTCTTCTCCGCTCTCTTCCGAGTCATCCTTCTTTATATCTCGCCGCCGCCCACTCGTTTAAGTCCAACAAATGACATTCGATTCATACCACACGCGCCATAGATAGCGTTCAAATAACTTGCGAAAACTTTAATTTCAACATTTCTCTTCGTCCACACCGCAATCGTTTCATTGTCGCGATTCACCGCCGCCGGCCAGGCATCACGATTTCGAGACGCTCGATCATTCTTAAGGCCGACAAATTGCCAGAGACTTGTCAAACGTAAGAAGTACAAATGGTCCTTGCGCGGATTCTTTGTCACATATCATTGTAGTATTAGCTAGATAACGTGGTTGAAAATATAAAAAAAACTATCTCTGCGACATGAAATAATGCTACTTGCTACTTAATAAATTGAGAATGATAAAGACAATCGGAAGGCTAAATAAACGTTTACGTATATTTGTTCCGTGAAAGAGCATGTTCCTCAAATTTGCTTTGGCTAAAACAGATACCTGGCGTCGATGTTCGTTGCCATCGGTGACGCTATGTACAGATCAGGTAAACGAGCCAGCGAAATGAGAAAAGACAACAGCAACAACGCAGGCGAGCCTGGAAGTGTGGATGACAATCAGCGTCGGTGTCGAAGCTAGGATAGAGGGAAAGTAGGGGGGGGGGGAGGGGCAAATCGACGACGAGGACAGGAAGTCGAAGCGAGTTGATTGCACCACAAATATTGACATCGCTAATTCTTCCCCAGACTCATCGTTGGGCTCGTCGAAGACGACGAGCTAACTAATGAGAGCTTTAAGACATCAGCAAGACGTAAAGCAAACTTAGATTTCAAGTGCCGTTGTCACTCGAAATCGGAGGAGCAGTCATTCAACATGACTGACGAATACAACGTGGCGAAGCAGCTCCATTGTTACAGAGAACTAATAGTATTCTAAGTATCGTTCTTAAAACAAACGTGTCAGAATTAAATTGCATGGCCACTTAATGTTAGATCTACAGGCTATGCACTATTATTATAATACATTCCATATATATTTGTATTTCTGTTGATGAAACACTTTTCAAATATATACATTACAATATTATAATTCAGTATACCAATAATTCACGAAACTTCCATACTATTCATTCTTTGATAAAACAATCCATTCAAACAAATGTCGAATCGAATTTTAGTAGTTTGACTATCCGCTCGAACGAGCTTTTAGATCACATCCTCGTCAAATCTAATGTAACTAGGAACGATCGCAAAGGCGAATCCTGCAGCGTCCACTGAATAAGCTTAACTTCTTTTTCAACGACGATCGATAGCGATTTCGCTAAGACCGAATGAGAAGGGATGAAGGGAAGACGCGAGTCGAGATAGAGAAAGAAAAAGAGAAAGAAAAAGAAGAGACATCCCTTCGGCCTTCGTTGTTAAATCATCCCCCGATTTCTTCAACTGGAGGAGAAGAGGTTAGGAGGTAGGATAGAATTCGAGTCGTGACGGAAGTCTGGAAAGATAATGCAGACCGTGAGAAAACGGGACGAAGCACCCTCAAAGTCCGCGTCCGCGCTTGATTGCAACCAACCTTTCTCACCCAGCGTTTCTACTTTTGAGGAGGAGACTCGGGGATTCCTTTGCCGGTGCACCAAGAAGACGGGATCGAGTAAAGGCACCTCGCAAAGACAAGAACTATATGCGGGTCGTATACGAACCCGGACGCTTACGGAAGAAAAGGAAGAGATAGGAGAGAAGTCTGGATTTCCGAGTAGACTGTGAAAATACAGAGGCTGCAAGATTCTCCGGTTGGCTAAATAAAAGCGGCAAGTGCTAAATGAATTAACTAACTCATTATATCGACTGTGCTTGGATTTGTTATTCGACTTTTAAATGTGCACGAAGACGTTGATATTTTTGTCCACTAGTTTATCCACTACTAGAACACGCTAAATAAAACTAGATATCAAAATATCTACAATATCTGCACCTTACACAAGTTTCTCGTCACTAGTTCCCTTCTATTATCCCAAATCAGAACATCGTGATTGTATTAATTGTGATTATGAAGCAAATTTAAATTGAATTATATTAAAATATAATGTAATTGGAAATTCTAAATTTAATCGAAACTAAAACGGTATATATAAAATTTTAAATAATATTTCATTTTTATGAAGCCATAATAATAGTTAAGAAACTGTTATCTACCAAAAAACTAATTAACTCATTTATGTCATTCATAATGTCAAATCTCCATTTACATGTACATTTGCTTACGCTTCAAAATCGCATAGCAGTACATCATGTAACGAACGAACGACGTAGATGAGCTTAAAATAGAAGCACTTATTAAAACGGTAATCATTGCATGGTTCGCTGATTTTTGATCAATGATTCGTGATCACCATGGTTGAAGGTAATGTCGAATCGTAGCTATATTACCGCCACGTGTGTCGATGGATTGTAATCATTGTATAGAAACGTGACGTTGATTTTGCGACGAGTATATGTGCATATACGTATGCACTGTCACGTATGGTTGACTGCATGCTTCTAACAACCCGGTTCTACTTGGCAGCGTGAGGGTGAAGGCAATCCCCGAACACACGACACTCGTACACAGCCGCACAGTTGCATAATATTACGTTTATACCTGACATTCATCATTAGCGGCGGTAATTTATGTTGAGCGCGAATGGTCCCGCGCGCGAACGGGCTAATTAATATAAATTGCCGGCGCGAGGATTACGCAGAGTGACGATGCCGTGATGCTGCGATTCATTGTGTACTGTGCGAATCAGCCGGGAGCCGATTAAGTTGATAGATTGCCACGAATAAAGAATTTCGGAATGCCGAATAATGAGATAGAACGAGATGCGCCATACTAAAATTATTTCTTTGGCTGGATTTTTTTGGAATTATAGAGATAAAAATAAAATACGCAGCGGTACTGACTACATGCGCTAATTTAAAATTACATTGAGGATCGATGACCCAGTTCTTTCGGAGTCGGGCGACGCTTAACCCAGGGCACGGCGTCGCCAAATGCAATTCTCCCGAATCGAAACATCCTGATGAGATCGTTTTTTCTGAGCACGTTGTGCGCGAGTTCGCCGCTCTGCACTTTATGACGGAGACTCCGTAACCCGTCGTGTTTGCTGAATCACCGTGGTGCAATACACTGGTATACAACGATATAAAAAAAGAGAAAGCAAAGGAAAATTGGACTCAAGAGAAAAACTAGTTCAAATAAATCGGTTCAAAATAAAATGACAGAGAATAAACCAAAAACATTTTTATGTCGTTAAGGTGATGCTGAAATCGTGTTTTTACCAACAAAATATCACATTTTTACATTGAAAAAGTTGTTGAATCACAAATATCAGTTGATTCAACTAAATATAGCGGTCACGAGCTGTCAAGCAAATATTTGTTAATTCAAACAAATAACATGTTTTAAATTGCAAGATTTTGTTGACATGACTTATGTATATTTAATCTAAATATATAAATAATCACTGCGAATTAAAGCATTTAGTCAAAATAACAACCTTCTTTCTCACAAAGTATAATACTTTGTATTAATTTCATAGAATTAAAATTTCTCTTCCACGATTAAAATAGATACATATATGCTAATGTAGTTGGCTCTGATCTATTTTATATTTAAAGCAGGACAAAATTTAAAAATTATAAATTTCCCATTTTTTTCTTCAATATGGCGATCAATGCTGTCAATTTATCAAAACGTTTATAACTTTCGTGGAAAAATTATGTATCATATATTTGGAATAAAGATAGAGCCAGATAAAAAAAATAAAAAAATAAAAAAATAAAAAAAAAATATATATATATATATATATATGTCATTAAAAAATTAAGCTTAAAAGCCTAAACAAAGATATTTTAGTATTCTATGAATTTGCGCGCGCGCGCGCGCGCGCGCGTGTGTGGTGTGTGTGTGTGCATGTGTACGTGACACCACAAATTTTAATAATTCAAAAAATATATAAAAAATTATAATGTTCAGTAAATTTGGCAATTTAATACATCGTTAAAACGGACTGAGAGATGAGATGATATTTGCAACAACATCATAGCCTAACGTTTTTCAATAAGGACATTGATGCAAAAATGATAGTTTTGTAAGAACATTAGCGATATGAAATAAGTTATATAGCATTATATTATTAATCATTATTATTAATGAATGTACTGAGGAGAAATCTAAGATCGAAACGTTTGCGTATTTCGCTGATATTATCAATGTATAGAAAAATAATAAATTTATATACTGACTTCCTATGTTAGCTTAATTAAAGGTACTTACTACGTTTTAGTATTAAAAATTTCATAAAAACTAATGCATTGTCACTTTATACCAAAAAAAGAATGGCGAGACAAAATTTTCTAATCAAGAGATGCAAAATACTCAAGAGAATCAGCTCTGTATAATTTTCTTTCGATGCCAACAAACAAACAATTTTCCCGAGTCTTTGTTACGCGGTCTTCCGCGCGCAGAGCAAAATTTAATTTAGCAAGGCGAATCAAGAAAGGGTGGTAGAGACGCTAGCCGAGGCGAAATAGTAGTGGTCACAACAATAACTTCGGAAAACCCTGTGTCCGCACCCCGCCCGACCGTGACCACTCCTTGCTTATTGCTTTTAGTATTAACGCACCCCTCGCTCCGCTGGGCTCCTCGCCGCGAGCTCGCTCTTTGTAGCGACAAAAGGTCCCGACCAGTCCTGACTATATTTCGTGGTCACGAGAACTACCATTTCCTCTCTTTCTATTCCTTTTCCATACTCGTACAACGAGTCATCATAGAGAGATGAGCGACGTAACTTACTGCTCTGATGTATGTCACGTGTTTCCGCACCAGTGATTGGACAAATATGATCGTCTCTCTTTGGCATTGCACACGCAAAAACAAAGATTAATTAACGAACAAAAGCTCGATACGAGTAAATTTGAAACTGTGATTGTTGATGGGAAAAACGTTGATGGAGAAAACAATATATTTCACGAATATTTAGCAAATAGTAGCATTTTTATCTGTAAAAAGAATTTGCTAACAAATTTGTAAAACATCTTGATGTAAATAAAAAAAAAATGTAAAATAAGATTTTGTTTCTTTGCAACAACATGTATTTATATTGAATTTATATTAAATTTATAGAGCGCGTGACAATATAATAATGTTGTCTCGCGACACTTATTTTTCTTGCTGTCAGTGCGTTCTTTCAAACATTCGTATATTGGTGCCAAGCCTGAGTGATGGCATCATCCATCAAAGTATTGGTTCAGTCATGCTCTTGTCTCTGCGATACTACTTTGTGCCGCGTAAGCCGAGTTCTCTCTCGCGAATCAGAAGCAAACTTGTCATTGTGTCAACGTCGATCTAGCTATCAAAATATCATCGAATATCGGCGCGTCGCTCAAAGCAGCAAGAACTGTCATCCATCAGAGAAAGCCTGCAACGTGCAGATGTCATCTCGCTTCACTCTCTGCTACGCTTAATTGCGCAACGATCGATACGTGACGCTTACGCATTTCGTGCCATTATATATATATACATATATATATATATA
>NW_017259255.1:36002-44039 GCF_001594045.1 Atta colombica | reverse complement strand
TATATATATTATATATATTACATGAAATAAATATTGAACGATAATCATATTTTTTCTTTCGTCTATAATTCGGATCAATTCTGTATATAAGTTGCATTTGTCACATATTGCAACAATATTGTATATAAATCATATTTGTTATATATTGTAAGAAACTCGCGAACAAATATCGGAACTACAATTACAATTTGAACGAGAAGAGAAGATTGCGAATTGTCTATAAATCGAAAAGCATTTGGCGATCATTCGATTCCAAGCCGAGGTAATCCTCACCAAGAATGAAGAAAGATGGCAACGCTACTTTAGTGGTGCAACCGACGCTAACAACGGGAAGTCTGCCGGAAGTTCTCTGCAAAAGGATTCCACGAATGTCACTAGCAGTCCACCTCCGGTTGATTCGCGACGGCGCTGCCGGCAGTTTACGATTTTCCGGGCGGGTCATAACTTCGGACCAGACAATTCATAAAGCGGGCACAGCAAGAGGAAGAAAGTGGAAAAGCGAGTGGAAAGACATCTTTAGTCGGTGTGGATAAGTGGGTGGCTGGTTGGGCAGAATCGTCGTTGTCGTCGCCATCGCCGCCGTCGCCGTCACTACCAAAGTGCTCTCTAAATTATTCTCTCGAGCGTCACGAGTGGAGGGGTCTTGGAAAACGGTGCCGGACCTGGATCGGAGAAATAGAAGTGGTCGGTTTGTGGTGCAGGAGAATAAAGGACGACAAGAGAGACGGAGTGAAAAGAAAAGATCAAGCACGACGAATAGAAGCTTCATTGCAACTGTTATTTACTTCGCCTTTCTAAGACAGAATTTACTCTCGTTTCAATTAATCTAAAACTTAAGATATCTGAAATTAAAAACAATAAAAACAACATACATTAGAATAAACTATTATAAATAAATATTTATAACTGGAATAAAATGTATGTTACGTTCAACTTATTCAATTATTATATTCCATGTATTGTAATCAATAATACTTCCGCAATATAACACTAATGTATTGTTACGTAATAATATGAAAAAGATTTTATGTTAAAACTTCGAAAACACAAACATGAACTTTCCATTCGAATTTTTGGGAGAGCGCTGAATCGTGAATATTTCGCCACATTAAACTTCTGAAAAATGTTACGGCGAACTATCATAAATAATCCGCTGAAACCAGAATCCCGGTTTACACGTTGCTCGTGCAGTTGCCGCGTATTTGAGATCTATTTCCCTGCCGCTACAATTTCTATTTGTACTGCTTCTTGGTAACCGTCCAAATCATTCTATTTTTCGTCGAAATAACGGAAAATGTATTATTTAATCAAAGGAGACACGGATCCTAATAATTATACAATTAGATCTTTTATTTCCCATACAAATATACTTTCGTCGCATTAATAAAGTACATTGATGTAATTTCAACTCGTAACATAAATTTTAATTCTGCTATAAGCGTCGAAATTACAGTTTACCGCATCGCCTAGCGAGCCACTACAGCTCTAATTCAGCATCAATTTTCACGAATACGTACATAAATTTCGATGAATTCACGTAAATCTCTAATTCTAGTCATACATTGGGGATCGAACTATACACGCGAGACCCCAATGCTCACACGAGAAGGATTTTCGAGCATCGAGAAGACGTCGCGGTATTTCCAGACTGGCTAAGAAGCGAGGCTTACCGACTCTTTTCTACCTTGAGTCTATCCGACATCGACCAGACGAGGACATTCTCCCCACGCGACACGAACGAAGGAAAAGGAAGTCTCGGTGCGGACGGAAAGCTCGCGAAACGGCTGGTAGGATGAGCACGAGATTAAAGTATTTGCGACTGCAAGAACAACGTGACCCAACTGTTAACCGTCCATGCCTGCTATGTTGTATATCTTCTCATAACGCTTTCATCGTTGATATATAACCATGACATAAATATAAGTATCTAGCTTATTTCAACAGCATAATACAAATAATTGACAAAACATCGCCGTTAAGTTTTTATTCTTGCTGTCGAGACTCAACTGTTGTTTGTCGTAAATTTTAATTACATTAGTCTCTAAGAAAATACTATCTCGATCATCGTTTCTTTTCTGAAAATTGCATCGTTCTCGCGACGAAAACTTCTCATCAGCCGAAAGTGAGCGAACTAAAGTAACACCTTGACAACTAAGTTTATATGTTTGCAAACTCCGCCGGTCAAAGTAGGACAAGCTTCCTGGCAATCTACGTTTCAGCAGCTAATTCCAAAATTACTTTAGTGAGTCGAGAGAATCAGGATAAGAAACGCGGACTGATGTTTACGAGAATTACCGCTAGTTCGGTCTAATGACAAGAACTAACAGAGTATCGCGCAACTTTGGAGACATGATACCAACAACGAAAACCGGGTCACGCGATATAGTTCTTATGTAAGGAAACAAACTCGTTTCGATATTGCAGAACATCTTCTAGTGCCAAATCGCTTCTCATTTACAAATTACATACTACATATTCCTTTGTGATGTTTGGATTATATAAATAATCTCGTGAATAATAGCTTGTGGGAAATTTCAAGCTGATACAAATAATTCGGACAAGCGGGTAAGCGATAGTTCATAGACATGTAGCGTAGTCGCGTTTCATCCTTCTAATTATGGAGTTTGCACCACGAAGCGCATCATGCCCGCGTCCGCCCTTAACCGGCGATGCACGTTAATCCCGTTACTTCCGCGGTCTTAGCTTCGTAATCCATGGTTCCTGATTTATGCGGCAGATATTGTAGAGATAACTCGACGGGCAAGAGGGTGGTGGGTCACACAGCCAGAATACTCCTAAAGTAAATAAACTATTGTATCTTAGAAAATGCTGAAAATCTTTGCGTCACGTACGAACAAGGTTTAAATCGGAATTGACATCGTTTTCAGATTGTAAAAAAATATTTTTAATCCTAATGCATCATATATTATGAATTCTAGCACCTAATATGTCTCAAAAATTATAAGTCATATTGATGACATCGATCAACAAAAATGATAGAATTTTATATTTTTCCAGTAGGTATAACGCAATATTGTTTAATCGTGTAATCGAGATATCTGAAAAAAATCTTCACAAAGAGAAGATAAATTCACGTAACTTTAAGGAATATATAGCGTACTGAATGGCGGCCAGTTAAGCACTAATGGTTTCGAAAATCAGCCACACTCTATTTCTAAATTCTCGGCGATTATAGACGCTCTCGTTCCATCTAACGATCCGTAAAATCTAATCTTCTCTGATGGGACAGTTCGAAAGGGGTCGAGAGTTCATTTCGAACTTACCCCAGGTGCAGCTTTCGGTCTCGATACCTCTTGGCCAATTGGTCGGTGGTGGAGAGACAAGCGGGCGGACAGGCGAACGTAGCGATTAGACATTCTTGCTGGTGTACGGAAATAAAATAAAATTGGAAAAAGGTGTCGAGAGATACGAAGAGAGTGTGTACCGATTGAGACCGAGCCAGGCGCGCGACCTGCCTGGTTATTTGCTGTTTATAGCGGCAGTTACTGCTCGTAAAATAACACCTAACTGGACCCACTCGCAATTCTGTTTCTTTACACACACATGTAAAGTACACGACTTGCACGCGTCGTCCTTTCTCACTCTCCCCCCCCCCCCCCCCCCCCTCTCTCTCTTCCATCTTCAGAGGTTTCTGATTCAATCATCCTCTCGCCGCATAATAGTTGAACCTCTCTAAGTTGAACTTTTATACATAACCATATCCTGATCGATACTCTACGATCCACGAAGCAAAAAAAATATCAAATGATCGCATGACAATCGACCAAATTATTTACCTTATTACAAATTTATGTGTTCAAATATCGCAGAAATCGATATCGGAGTTTCCGGCGTGGTAGCTACTGACGGAAATACATATACAGCATTTGTTATTCACGAGGCAAAAAGAACCACGTCATGGTTCTAAAACACAGCATCGTAGGAATACAACAATTCATTGAAATTGGTTACTTACAACATGTACAGTACATGTTCAGAATAACATAATTCCGAGACAAATCCTTGTATGCACGCTACAATAATTCATCCGCAATTGATCCATTAATAACAAATGATATTGAATAACGTACAGTGCAATTACATTTGCACGGTGATCAATATTCCAAACATATCTAAATTTATTGCAATTCAACGGTCTGTATTCATCTATCTTTCGACCGTTTAATACCACGTTTCCGATTTAGTTGATTTGTTATCGCGAGATTAGATTTCGAATGAATATAATGTTATAGTAGCGCACAACCATGTAACACGCGGATCTCTACCGAAAAGTCGAATTATATTTGGCAAAATGCCGAGCCGGTTAGGTTGGTAGGATGGGATGCTTCGGACGGCTGGACAGCGCGGTGACAAATTATAATATAAAACAATAGAGGATCGTAACAATCGACCCCCCCCCCGCATGCCTGTATACGTGCTGCATGAACATTATGCAACGTCCACTAGGTAATAAAATAATATACGCTCGCGCATAGTCCCCGCTCATAAAGGCATCCCATGAATATTTCATACTGCTTAATTCCGTGGGTGTTATAATCGCCGCGGGATGTAGATACTCATCCGACTATCGCCCAAAAGTAATCTACCGGATTCACGCAAACGGCTCACTGACAAATTTTCGAGGCCGAAAAGATGTTTATCTAATTAACAATTAATCTGCTTCTTGATCAAATTCAAGAGTAAGCTATCATTCCCGTTTTTATATTTTCATTAATATATGGGGTTCATGTCATATGACATGACCCATCAAATCAAAACATAATTGTAATATAAGAAGCACATAAAAAAAAACAATGATATATTTCATGATTGTAGAGTCGATATGTAAGTCACATAATTTTAAGGGGGATTTTAGAAGAACAAAGATATTTTTCTTCGTTACCTTATATAATCATAATAATTACTTAAAAATGTAATCTAAACATGTAACCTAAACATAAATACAACAATTGTGCAATTTAACAAATGTTATACGACTAAGGCCCAGTTGCATCAATGTTACTTTAATTTTAAGCGAGGCTTAAAACTCTCTTTGTTCCTGTCTCTTCTCGATTTTAAAATGAGATAGAGAGAGAGTTTTAAGTCTCGCTTAAAGTCAAAGTAACGTTGACGCAATTGGATATAATACATATAAAATACATATTACAGATACGTTGAATTTATCCAACTTCTATTCGTCAGAGATGCATTCGAGAAGAAACGCTATTAGCGTTTTTCAAGGAGATACTATTAGCGGTTTTTGTGCCATTCTTGTTTTATATCCAATGAATAATATAAATAAAATGACACAAATAATTCTAATATGTAAAAATGTCTCCCCGAACACAGTCCTGTAGATTGCTTACGATCAGTTCAAAATTAAATGTTACATATCGCTACAGCCTCTTTATGTACATTTTAACCAAAGTATCAATTTTTATCACTATTCTATCTGTTTTATATATTTTGTATATACGCGTTTAAAAATATGTAAGACGTTTATATTTATTATATTGTAGTAATATATTATTGATATAAAATAATGATTTCTAATATAAAATATTACATGTAACATTCCTGACACTCATACAATATTACATCTACGTCTAAATTACATATTGTGATCTGCTGGAGGAGAGATTAAAAACGAATACAATAATGCAACTGATTAATTCCTCGCAAATATCATTGCATAAATCGTCACATTTCGCGAGCGAGTCCATTTGGGAAATCATACTTGAGCCGAGTGTCCCTTCGCGGATGCCAATAACCAAAATAATACGCAATACATCAGAGCCCGCACCAGAGATGTTCTACGGTGACATGTTTATAGCTGTCAATGCAGCGTTCCGTTCTCGTGAGCCGCGAAGCGAGGGTCACGTCGGCAGTGTCTGATTTACAGTTCCAGTACATAACATTGCTTCAACTATTGCTTCAAAAATCACAGATCTGTCGTCAGCGCGTAGGTGTTGTCTCGTTATACAAATTGTAAAACATGGTAGTCTTCAATGTCATTAAAGAATTCAGAGCTCAACAGTAACTGTGGGCATATTCTGTATAAAGAAATTCCATATTTCAACTATGTCGATTTTATTTTCGGTCCTTACATAGTGGACCGTTGATACCTGTCAAATACTTGTCGCATGAATAGAACACGTATGTGGCGGATCGTCGAAACGCTTGGCAATAATGGCGAACGTCTTGGCGAAGCCCTTTGGTCGCACTTTTCGAATACATTGGCGCCTTCCTGTCGCTTGTCAAACGCATGTATGCAGCGCATATTGCACACGAAATGGAACAGTCCCAGAGTTACCATCATGCCTATATTAAACCGGTACGTGAGCTGTACTATATGCTGCGACGGTACTCGAGGCGTTTGAGTATCGCGGGACGAATATCAGGACAGCCGGTATATCCGCAGTCGGAGAGATCCCTTGAAAAGGGACGGATTGAGAGAGAAGAGTCGAGAGGACGGTGACAAAGAAGGGCGATCGCGAATGTACAGAATTACAAGACACACGAGACCATCGCCGTCCCCGGATTCATCTCGCCTCGTACGATACTCGGCAACGATAACATGGCGAATCTAAAGGCACGTGTGGGATTTATCATCCTTGCAGTCTCTCTAACTTATATGCATCGTGAGTATACTGCTCTATATAACCATAGCCGAAACTGACAATGTATCATATAAGGATAGAAGACGAGGAATATTCAACTTGATCCCTGATAACACAGATAAAATTTGTTCTTCGTTTTCTCTAAAAATATATTACATTATTAACGAACAAAAAATATCACAAACAAATCACTCGGAATTTAACATATTTCAATCTATTTTAACGTCAAAATAAAAATGACTCATAATAGAAAACTAAATATAAAATATTTATCAATTTGCATGACAGAAACCACCGAATATAATCAACTGTATCCCTTGGCAAATCTATCGTAAAAAATATACATTCACGAACATTCCGAAGAACATTCACGGTACGTTCTGTCGTTCGACTTGTATAAGTTCCATTTCCCTCGGTATTTCCTACGTGCAACGAATAAATCATTCTCCGGAGAGTCTTCCATCTGCATGAAATAGTGCTCTCCCGCGAAAAATGCCTTGTTGGCTTTCTTCGTAAAGTCGACGGCCATTTCTTCGATCAAAGTAACGTCTTTACGTGATCGAAGACACATTCGTCGTCCTTCCATATTTCTCAAGAAGCTATAAGCTCATTCGAGTGCAAGTAATATAAAATAAAAAACTAAGAGAAATGCCGTCATCGCGAATATATATTAATTAAAATAATAATTATAACAAATTCTATGTTATAACAGTCGTTCTTGTAACGTTAATCATTTTGTTTATCTATCCAATTTGCAATCATAAAGAAGATCGTAAATGCAATCGTAAAGACAATTTATACAAATCGGAATTTCCTATTCTGGCGCGTTAAATTACAAGTAAGTTTCAACGAATACACCTAGCCGCATACGTAATTTTAGTTGCACCCACCTCTTATGTCGTCGTAACTGCTTTCTGTGCAGAACACGATAGTAGCACGTGCGCTCAAACTTCGTAACCCTACTCCATATCATGCGGTTCGGCGGATTCCAAAAAGGCTTGTTACGCTGGATTCGTGCTTCAGAAGTATTTCTCTATATTCAGAATTATTAAAACGAATACATCGATAAACTTTCGTTCGAAATATCAAATAAAATCGTTAGATCATGGTTTCATTCGATATAATGTAAATTTATCATATTGGTTCGCGAACCGAAGTCATTATTCTTTACCGCTACAAAAACGCACCCGTGCCAAAAACATTCGCGTCGGCGTGAAATAAAAACAGCCGCATTTCCGATGCTAGACACCGTAAAGTTATCTCGGTCGTGTCATGCTGGTCAAATAGCCTCGGACGGTCTAGGAACGTCGAGACCGTTACCATTTGCATAGAATTCCGAAGCGACTCGGGCAAGTCGTTTCCATGCAAGTCGGTAAGTAACGCCGTACGACATCGAGAGGATTCCTGTCGGAAGGCT
>NW_017259255.1:17996-35902 GCF_001594045.1 Atta colombica | reverse complement strand
AAGAGAGAGAGAGAGAGAGAGAGAGAGAGAGAGAGAGAGAGAGAGAGAGACAGAGCATTCAATAGGAAGAGGTGGAAAACCTATCGAAGGGTGGAAGGTGGATCGAGTTATTCGATGGTTCCGTGCGGAAATGATTCGCCGCATTATCGTCCCATTTGCGTAATCTAGTGTGAACGTTTAAATCCACTCACCATCTCACCGTCGTCACCACTGCAGCCAACGACGAGGCGTCAGACTGTAACGAGCGCTGGTTCGACGAATATCTCGAGGCTTCCGTGCTTTATAGCACGGAAGATTTCTACCGATCTTCTATCACGTCGACAGTTTTGGCACGTAGATTCAATGCACATATATAGTATGCAACGCGATAAAGGCCTCGACATCAAGAAATCTCTCGCGTCGAGAGTATAAAATAAACTTAAAAAAAATGTTAATTTTTAACTATCTTCTTGTAAAGTGAATAATATTGTAGAAAAAAAAATTGTAACGGCTTAACTGCATTTCTACAAATCAATACCTGTATAATATATATCTATTTCTACAAATCAATATATCAATCTAATACGTTCTCGCCTATGTACAATCGTGGAAATAATTAGTCACACCTTTGACCATTCTGAAATCAGTTCAACTTCGTCACACCTTGTGGTTATACAGTCAGAGCATAACCACCGTTTGGTTCGCACGACAGAATCCACTTGACCTAACCGACGTATTACAGGCTCTGGACGTGGGGCGTGGACGCTACCAGCATGCAACGTTTATTCCTCGCATGTAGGACTTATATACATCTCTCCAGTTGGCTTCTCCAACCCCTGTATTTCCATCCACCCTTTCCCTCGACCAACCCCCGGTAGCAAGTCTGTGGTTATAACGAGCGAGACGCGCCACAGCTACCAACTAGACGAGTCTATAGCTGCTAGTCCCGACTGCCACTAACCCGAGAGCTATCTACGACTATGGTTTAGTAGTGCAGGCACGCTCTCCACATCGGTGCTCAACCTACATTAATCTCCCGCTGCGCCATCGAGAAAATAATAGAAAGTGAATCGCGACCGCCAGTTCGACCGCGTATTGCGAAAACTGCGGTTCGCCTAACTACTCTACCGGTTCGATCATTGGAATTATTAAAACACCAACAAAGGTTACGTGGTGAGTTCCAGATTGACCAATAACTACTATTTATTCGTATTTATTTTGCAAAACAGATTATAAAATTGAAATTATAAAAATTAAGGACAAATTTACCTATATTCTGCATAATATTCTACAATTTTACAATAATTAATGTGATCTTTAGAAAGATCTTTTATTAAGATCTTTCTGAGTTGCGAAGAAATAATAGATGTACGAATATCGCTTATGTTTGGCGCGATTATTTATATCGTGTCTACCTTTTCTCATAATGAAAAGTTAGAAAGGTCGTTCGTTACTCCCAGCATGACTTGAACCGTTGGGTGTCAGCCTTAAAGGTGAACAGGAGGTCGACCTCTCTAACCGATAAACGCCCCGATGAGTACAATGCCTATAATATTTCCGTATCAAAAATCGAGCTGCAATCAGAGAAGAGGCGTTGGGTCGTAAATTGTTATACGGGTATACGATCTGTACAGTTTTTACATGGTGGCATCGCTTGTCTGTCTGAGCGTTACTATCGTTCTCGAATCATGGGAGATACATTAATCCGTCGATAAAGGCCGAATTGATTTTACGAGCTGACATTCGAAACGACAATGTAGATCGTGCGAATTGCTCGCATAACATGGAGGAGTTAGTCGGCGCACGTAGTGATGTCTATTTTAACAGTGGAAATATTCGAGTATCGATAGGCTCTCAAAAAAAAATGGGTCAATTCAAATGGGAATTTCAACAATTTTACAGATTTTTATCGTGTCTCGTAAATAGCAAATAAGTTTGTGGAATAAATTATAACGTTATTAACAATTTTATTTCTTAAATTTCTAATTAATCCTTTTTCTCCTTATTAAAGAATGCAGATTTATTATAAACTATATAGCAGCAAACTTCTTTGTAAGGAATAATTTTATCGATATAATATACTTTTAAAAAGATACCATAATTTTTTTACTTTTATTAATTTTACTTTATTTTATTCACTTTTTTATAAATTTCATTTGTATTATATATTTTCTATATGTATAATATAAATAGCAGAAAAAAATAGCAAATACCAAAGATATTTTTTAAATAATCCAAAACATAGTCCCAGTTTCACTTTTACTGAAGATAAATTCGTGTCCATAAAATCTGATAAATACTTTACGTTTGTAATTTGTCTGCATTCTCCGACATCGACGTTACCCGACTCTTTCTTCGTAGATACGGTCGGTGAAGAGCGAGTAAAAGGCAAGTCGTGCACCTTAAGTAAATAATGAGGCCCTCTCCGCGGAAACTCGCAATACAGACGAGAATCCATGCCGTGGTTGTCTTTCCGCGCACTGAACATTTTATGAAGTAGTGAACATTACGATGCATAAAGTGCAACAAATCAGAATATAAGTTACGTAGCCACTTCTACCTCCATAACGCCAAAGCGATGGATGTTCCTCCATTTCTATTTTATCCTATTCTGCATCTTCCGCCTTTCGAATTGTCTCCCATTTTCTTCCGTCTATTGTCAAATATTTTGCGTCGACAAATACGTTTCAATTTTTCGTGACATTTAACTATATACGAAATTATGTTTTATAATTTCATCATTTAAAATAATGTATAAAAGAATAATGTATAAAAGATTAAGAAATAAATCATAAATTAAAAGAAAAGCCCATAACAATCAATATTAATTGGTTGTATAAGAAGTATATTAATAAAATAATAAGATATAATCGTTTCGATTCTTGATTTGAATTCTTTTTAGTATAGCACTGATCAGTTAACAAAATAACTAATATTTCTCTTACAATAGAATTATCAAAATAAAGCTCATGAACATGTTACAAACTGACATTAAATTAAATATTTTACTTGACATAGGGATTTGCTTGGTGATTCAACGTTTATCAACGGACAGTCGTCATGGCTAGGCATAAGCTTGGTCAAATATTGGAAATCGCCGTAATAGGAAGTGAGATCAAGAAATGAGAAGACGCGGACACGTTCTACGCGCTCTTTCCATTTCTTCGGCCGCACGTGCTCGGCATAGCGAACATTCAATGCATAAGAAGCACGATCGAATATAAATCATGCCTTTGTATTTTTGCCCAGCAATCCCGCGGAGACAGTTGAATAATTTCTGAAACGCCTCTGTACGTGCTCGGACGCCGTAATTTATAGTGCGCGAGAGTAACGCTTGCTTGAATCGGTACACAATGCGTCTCGCTTTGAGAGCGAGGAGGTTTGATCGTTACCATTTTATGCATTTATATAGAAGGAACCGCTTAATTCAAAAAGGAAGAAAAGATAAAGATCATTATTGTAAAATTTCCTTATAATAAATTTTAAAAAATCTTTTTTCCCCTCATCAAAAAATCACATGTATATTGTACACATACACGTAATTTTATGTAATAAGGCAGAAAGATTTTTTAAATTCAGAAGCATTCAAATTCTCCATATTGCTGTGTAACAACCTGAATATAATATAATATTGTGGTAAACGTTACAATGTAACGTTCATTACAATACATTCGAAACTTCTTGATATACTAAAAAATAATAGCATACGTCTCTACAGTCTACCACGCGAATGATAAAATGTAATTTAAAAAGTATAAATGACGAGGCATATATAAGCGCTTATTATAATCTAGAAAACGTTTCATCAGAAGTATATTGTTTTGTATTACTTGCTTCTGAATACTAGTTCAGCAAAGCGAGGCGGGTTCTGGTCATTGACGATCATGTTACACAACTGTATCAAGTTGCCAGATATTACTGCTTCTACATACGGCCAGGTCATAAAAATTGATAAACCCGTCCCCGACGTCCTGTGGGAGTAGTCCGGGATAACTCGAGACAATCAACGGGCTTATTGGGCTAACACTTTTGCTCGAGTTAACTGATGTAATTGCCCAGGAGTTATTCTCGTTTCGTTAACCCCATATGGTACGTTCTGCGATCGCACCTCGCCCATCGATCATCCCCTATTTCTCTTATCCTTTTTCGGACGCGTATGATATAGTTGCATTTAACCGCATGTCGCACGTTGAGAGATATCTTGTCTATAATATTATTTTATACACACTATCTCTATCGCCAATCATCAAACTAACATCGACATCCGAATTATCGCAATATTATCGTAATCTTGCAGAAAAAAAATATCAAGATATGTGTAAAGAATTCTAAATAAATTCTGAAAATAATATAGATGTACTTTTCTTGGTTTAATATAATGTACTGTTAAATTAATAATGTCAAATTATATCTAATTTGAGTTTTATTTTTAATTATTTCTATAGATCGCTACTGCTCGTATATAATATATGGTTAATTTAATCAAAACGATGGATATATACAATCTAATTCAAGAAAATGTATTAAATTCGAATTAAATTAAATGTATTATTTATTTCATACGTTAATACAGACTTTTTTACTTTAAAACTAACCCTATGGATTGATTTATATTTTGACACACATAGAAGTTACAAATAACAAAATGTTTTTAATAGCGAGTTCGATTGGACGCACTCAGTGCGCACTGGTGCACATTAAAGCCGTCGTACACAAAATAGCATTTAATATGAAGATATGTTTATACATAAACATAGAAATTGATTAAATTCTAAAATACTCAATACATTTTATTATATTATTAGGTAAAATATATATTTTATAATTCGAAATATTTGCATTTCACATTCAAGTTAAATCAGTGTACAACGGTTTTAGACGCACTCAGTGCGCAATAGTGCTTCCAATTCGTCATAAATTCGTTCATAAATCAAGGGATTACTATTATTCTAAAACAAAATTAAATACTCAAAATTAAATATTCACCTTCAACAACAAAGCAAGTTTTTATGCTCAAATAATCTGTTTTTTATTTAATTTTTTCTTCGATATTAAAACATAATAAGATTAAATGTTATTACTTCAAAATTGCAGCATTCTATTTCCAAATTTATCTTTAATGTGTAATCATAATTAGCAACGAATTATATAGAAAACAAAGAAATGTACGTTTTTCGGCTCGCTTATTTTCAATTAGAGAGCCAGGAACTGTGTGACATTTCGAGCAGCAAGAAAAGTACCGACAACAGCAGAAAATGGTCGTTTCCTACCGTCTCCTACCTTGCGAGACTCGCCGTTAATTTTAAACGTCGTAAATCACCCAGAATACCCTTCGCGCACGTCAGCTTCACTCAGCAGCCTCTGTCTAGAGGTGCTTTATGGATTCATCTCAAGCGAAGCTAACAGGTTGGTAAAAAGAACGAAGAAACGATGGGATACTGGCGCGTAAATAACGTTACATCATCAGGACCTGCTATTTCCGTGACGATCGTTCCCGCTATCTAAATTAATGACTGCCGTCATTATTGTAACGTCATTATTGTAATAAAATTTGATATATATTAAGAGACACTTTAGAATTAAATTAATAAAATTTCTCACAAATGATGATAGTAAATTAATAATTTTAAAAATTAATAAAATAACGAAAGTACTTATACGAATTAATTCACTTTGTTGTAAATTTCATGTTCAAATAAATCAAGTCAGTAAATAATTAATGAGTACATTTCTGTGATAACTATTTATTATTAAAAATTTATGTTACAAAATTATAAATAAAAATATATTTTAATCATATTATATTGTTATATAATTAAAATCGGAAAATACGAAAAAGAATAAGAGAAAGTTAAACTCAAATAATTAAAGCATAATCGCGATTGTCGAAGTCTCTGATTAGATGAGGACTAACGCTAATGCTGGCAGAATCCAGCAGCTTTGGCCGGGTGATGGTCAACAGCAAACCAAAGGGAAGAGTAAACGAGCAAAAGGGTAAAAGGGACCAGTGATGCAATGAGCCGGCAAACTGATGCGGCTCCAACGACGCCCAAATTGATTTACTTGACAAAGATTGAGTTACCAAATTAGAACCGGACGTAAAACGGCCTCGTTCGACCGTTATTCAAACCTAACACCCTAATGATGCGACAGGATTGCTCTGTTTATACTTGAGAACCTGCTCTGTCAGGATTACTTTCGCCTCTCGTCCAATCAAGCATTCGAAAAGCAATTATTAAATTACCATGTTAAGGATAAATAGCAAACTGAATCTTTCTGAAAGCTGTAAATGGACACGTTCAATCTTTGGAGAAAAAGCACAGAAGTTCTAAAAATGAATATAAACTATGTACCCATGATACAACACTGTACCAAAAAATTTATGTAGTCCACGTAAACTTGAGTAAAAAATATGAAAGCGGGAGTGGCATGGTTTTTGAAAATATAAAAATTTAAACAGCTGTATTGCATGGAACACTTATCCGTCAGCAGGTGCATTATCACGTCGAGAAAGTTTGAGCACAAAAAGTCAAGGCAAAAAGAGAAGATGAGGTTAAAGGCAAAAAGCAAATGGAAATTATATCGAACCAATGATGCAGCAAGGCAAGATGTTTTTGCGTTTTGTATACTAATTTCAGAGAGTGCATATTGCTCATATTACGAAACGATAGAAACTCGAGAATAAAAATTACTATAAATATTATAACGCAAAATGTATACAACGCGTTCATACCAAGATGTCTAGCTTAGAATGCGTTTACGTTCGTATGCTTTCGCAACTTCTCTCTTTTCCCTTTATTATTCTGATATGTTACTGCTTATATTCGCCACATATGTATGTACCAACTGAAAACAAAGTTCTTACTCTTCTCTACAAAGCAATAACTGTCTTTCGTGCCGCTTTGCATATCCGAAAAAGCATCTGCTTTCGCGCAGAAAAGTGAGAATGCTTTTCTCCCGATTACAATTGGCCATAAAAGCGGAGAAAGGAGATTAAGAAAAATGAACAAATTCTTCGATAAAAAAAAATGATAAATCCAAAAATTACGATGTATTAAAACCGAATAACTTCCCTCAGTATATCAGCATTCTAAGACGACACGGTTATTGGAATTCCCATTTTCCACAAAACTGCCAAATCGATCGCCGAGTGATTCCGGCAGGACTGCAGTCTGTTCGTTGCATCTCTATGACGGTCGATTCCCTCTATCTCTCGATAAGGACGAAGAACCAATCTCCGGCATATCGGACGTAAAAGCGCCTATAAACCAGCGATAAAGTGACAATGTCGGGTAACTTTTTGAAGATGACAAACAAAACTATCGAATACCAACGAAACGATATCGCTTGTATATTTGCAATCATATATGCCACCAAGCTACGATAAGTTGCAATCGGTTATTTGTAATGTTTTACGACGCGACATCTAGCCTCAAAGATCTATTTTATCTTTATTGATGATAATTGTATATTAATATATCAACACTTATTATTAAAAGGAAATTGACATGTTATTCTATTTTATATTCGGTAATAAAAACTCTACAATCTTCTTGGTGAAATGTTCAGATAAATCGGTTTTAATATTTGAACTATCGTTAACAGGAGCAGCAGAAAGATTAAATTTCCGGTAGAGTACGTAGCTGATATTTTATACCCATTTTCCTCATATATGTCGAGTAGAAACATTACCAGTCGCAGAACTCCAGTGTTGAAATGTAACGGCTTAATGACGACAAATGCGGTAAAATTTAACATTTGCTCGGCATGATGCGGCACATGCCAAAAGCATAAAGAGCGCGCAGAGAATTATCAGAACTGTCAAGAATTTCTGAATTTATTTTGAGTTTTATTATTTGAACATTGCATCCCAATTCTAAAAACTGCAAAAATTTAATGTATTGCATTACGATAAGAAATTGCAAAATAAAATCAGAAAAAATACAAGCTAATCGTAATATTATTTGTCGTAATACTTGTAAGATTTATTTATAGTATTATATTATTTCTCGCACTAAATTAAAAAAAAACGCCATAAATAATAAAAAATAATATTAATAACGAAAAACAAATAAAGCCTTTAATAGTCAAGCTGGATTTTAAGTGCTTAGATCATTCAATATAAATAATTAATATATATTACATATGTAGTCATTTCAACTGCGTGCCAAAATAATTTTTCTGTCTTGCAAATTTCGACTGAACTACTGTAGTAATATCACAAATTAAATTGTATTTACTGAAAAAGATCCAAACTAAGGATCGAAACATCTTCAATTATAATATTATATACTATAACATAATTGCAACAACATCCAGCATCGGCTCTCAAAGACTTTTTTTTCTTATATTTTTTCTTTAATTCATTTGAGATAGAATTTTTATAAATTAAGTTGACTATTAAATTGTTGTCAATTTAATTTGTGATATTACTACAGCAATTTAGTCGAGTTTGTTTCAAGACCGAAAAATCATTTCAATGCGCAATTTAAATAACTATACATATAAGTATATGTATGTAGGTAATATAAATCCATACCGAATTATCCAAGCATATCTAAGATCCAGCTTGATCCTTACTTGTGTAATCATATGGTCTTAAAGACTTATTCCTTATTTGTGTAATCACATGATCTTAAACAAATCTATGTTAAATAATATTAACTTTCTTTTATTTGTTAATTGAAAAAATAATGAGATTTATTTTTAAACAAAGAAATAAACTTAATTCACACAAAAGTATCTTTATCTTTGATAATTTATAATTTAAATTATTGATATCTCAAATTTAGATTTATCAAAAAATCCTTCTCTGTATTAAACATGTGATCCTTATTTCAAAATAAATGAAAAAAAAATTATTAATATTATACTATTAACTTATAAAGAGCAGATTAAAATTAATTCTTTTAATGCATGTCTATGTCATCCTAATTGGAGGCGGGATTATCATGTTTCTCGAAATATCTCGGACCTCGATGGTAAATCAAATGAGACGGGCAAATGCGACGAGACAAAATGAAATAAAAAGAGATAAAATAGAGGTTTCATTATTTTCGCCGGATACATTTCTAGCGACTTAGGAAATGTCAGGTGACGTGACAAACGATCGGGCCATTTCTTGAAAATTAAATACGACTCCCCGCACTCGCCAACCACTGTCACAGACGAGCCGGCGGGGAAACGAGCGGAAAAAGAATAAAAAGAAGCTCTTTCTCTTTTTTTTTCTTGTCTAGATACGTCTGCAGTTTATTAAGGTGCAATAATCTCGATGATAACATATATTGCAGCGTTGCATCGTTGCAACGATCACGTAAATAATCGACGGATTACCCAAAATTAAGGTACGAAAATTTAATTGCCGATCATAATAATTAAATAATTAATACAATGTATATGATTTTCTGTAATTTTAATAGTCTTATTTATACTGCGAATCAATACATAACACAATCAAAAATTGAAGAGCGTGTTTTATTATATTAAATGCCAATAAAATTTAATCACAGTTATAACTAATGTATTAATAGTTTTGATAACGGAAAGAGAAGATAATCCAGTTCCTTCATTATGAATTTATGAAGAGCACTTTTATACTGTCTCATAAAATTAAACATAAAACATAATGTTGTTACGAAAACGAGAATTAGAAGATAAGTAAAGCATCTATATCAATTCTGCATAACCACAATTCGCTCATGTCGCTACACATTATTAATGTAATCCGATAATCCTATATGCAGCAAAGCAATAATAAGCCATGTCTTGCATCCAAGAGAGAATGGGCTACGCTATTACAGAAACTTGAAACTATAGCATTACAAGGCTAAATTCTAACGATTCGTAATGCTACACTATGGTGACAACTGCTTTCAATGTGCAATTAGCAGAATTATATTGGATGATACTATACCGCTAATCTTATTCCAATTAGGAATCTATATCTACAAGAGTAAATTAATCCCATAAAGTATTAATTTGTATATTGTTACACAGGGTGTTTAGCATAATTCGGACAATTTTTGAGACACTTTCGATAGTTTAAAAAAAATATAACCTTCAACTACATAAGTGGGTCATTTGGACTTGGATTTTATTAAATTTTAGTCGATCGCTATTTTTGTACGGTTAATATTGTAGAGTTGAAGTGAGAGGGTAAAAAATTTAGAACCTTTCACTGTCGTTCGCCATGATGCAATTGTTTCGTTGTGTCTTAATGCTAATTATAATGCAATAAAAGTTTGGCTTAGATGACTTGGATCCGTCAAATGTAAATTCGAGAGATTTTTGCCAAAAGTGAAAATTCGTTTTTAGTAAGTGTCTGTTTATTAATGCTATATTCAAATATATATGTTGTCTTCTTATAACTAAAATATATTCATTGTTAAAAAAAGCATTTTTGCGAAAGAGGCATCTGGGCGAAACAATCGTTCTATTTTCTCAAAGTTATAAAATCGCAAATAAATAATGTCGAAATCATTATATATTTAGTATAAAATATGTTTATTGCATTTTTTTTTAAAGAAGAAAATACCCGATATATTTTCGATATAATTTTTCCGAGTATCTATAAAATGCCCTCATTTCACTCGTATATATTTTTTGGAATAGATCAATATAACGTTTTTTCTTCTTAAAGTTCACATTTTCCTTTTCTCAAAATACTACTTGTTTTTATTTATATCTTTTTTATCATGAAGACATTGACTTTTTGAAAAAAAAAAACGAATTATTGCACTCTTTTCACAAATTGTTTTTTAATACAAACAGTCAATATATAAAAAATATATATAAACAATACATAAAAAAAGATAAAGAAGCTATGCTTGATATTCAATATCCTATATAATATTCATATTAATATATTTATCCTAAGACAGCAATAATGTAAAAATACATATCAAGTGTAACTTCTTTGCCTTCTTTTATTGACTGTTTGTGAATTCTATTCGTTGGAGCCTAATAAATTGTATTATTTAAAACTTGTTTTTTAATATTTTTTGACATAACTTTTTCATTATACACACACACACACACACACACACACACACACACACACACACACACAAAACAAAATAACATTTTTAATAATTATTTTTTATGTTTTGATACTTCGATTCTATACATTCTGACATTCATTAAACAAAAAATTTCCATTGAGTTATGTAATAATTACAGAACTAGTCAAAAACGCCATGGATGACTTAAACTCAGACATGCTAAATTAGAATTCTAAAACGAAATATGTAGTTAAGAATTAAAAGAATATTCTGTTTCATGCAAGCTACAACTATGTAATGAATAGACTGCGTATTCCTATAAAGTTATCAGAAAAAGTGAGGTAACTTGAAACATATCGCTCTCTTTAAAGTCTATCAAGTTAAAGAGAGATACTGAAATTGAAAGCTGCTGATATGTTCAATTCCTTCTGACGGAAAATAGAAGTTAAGATAAGGAAATGTACAGTCTATACTTATTACGTCTATGGCTATAGCTTGCAATAAAAAAATTAAAAGAAATTTCAATAAAAAATCGAGGCTACTTTGAATTTTTTAAATAGCAACGTGCAATTCTTTCATAATATTATAAGGGTCTTTAAATGAATTCAATGCTCTATCAAAAATGTCACTTTAATATTTAATATCAAGCATTATTTTAAATAGAAGTAGGTACTTATTTTCATTTTAATACTAGGCATTATTTTAAATAGCAATTCATAAAAGCATTCACAAAAATATAAATATTGGAAGTTGCCTAGAAATCATTTTCGCACTGTAAACACGTAATATCCATAAATATTCACCAATAAAAGAACTTTAATTTTGTACAAGCAAATATTCAAATTGCTTGGTCTACAACACAAAGTTTTGCTCTGTTTAACAAATTGCTACGCGTAAAATTATACTATCTGTAGCAATTATACTATTTGGATTTAAATTTTAAATATAAATTGCGTATCAATTTTTTCTGAATTAAATAACGATTCATTGTTGCTATTAAAATAACAATTAATATCTACTAGAAAAAAAGATTCGGAGAATATTGACTCGGAGAATAATCGTTCATAATGATCAATATTACATATTTACAATGCAAAAAAGTTTCTTAAAGCTTTCAATGCTTAAGAATTCACAGCTTTATATTTATATTTTTAATCGAAGCTTATTAAATAAGTACTGTTACTTAAAATAAAAGTAAAATCAATAAAATATTAATAAGACATTCCAATAGAATGTGTTAAATTTATTTTTAAAACTCCTACAATATTGTAAAAAAAATTGCATAGGGCTATCTTAAAAAATTCAAAAAGACTTTAACTTTTACAAACATTTTTTTTCAGTTTTTAATTGTAAGTTACAACTTGAATGAAACAGATAAATATTTATCCTTCATTTCTTTTTTAAATTGTTAGAAATGGCTCAAAAATATACGAAGTTACGCTCAACACCAATATTGTTGGTACTTTCTTTTTTTGCATCAATTTTTAAGAAAAAAAACTTTTGCATACATTCTACACTAAAAGAAAATTAGAAATCAGTTTTCTAAAAAATTTTATTCAAAATATCGACATAAACATTATTTGAATCCTCATTCTTATTCTGTTGTTCTACAAGAAGAGTAAAAGACTCACAGAAAATTTTTATAGTATCTTTTCGCGCGCGCGCAAAATTACATTCGATAGAAAAAACATTCTAGAACTAACATAACTTCATGCAGATTACATCGCTCAATTATTTTTCATAAGGAAATTGAAAATTTCTAAAAATATCGAATAAGCATTACTGTGAAACATCTGTACGCTGTTTTGATAAAAAAAACGATCAGAATGTGAAAGTAATCCGAGTAACCTGAAAGATATACCCGTCGTACCGACGGATCTACTGATTCGTCGCAACAGGGTGCAAAGTGTAAAGAGACGTAGAGACGAGAGTAGATGGAAGAAGATAACGGTTGCTCTGCTTGATGGAACGACGGACGTAACGGATAGTGACGCAGGTATACCAGCAGTCCACAGGACGACGGGCCAGTTTATTGCACAGGATTAAACCTCCACGTGACTGGAGCTTCGGAGACCAGTCTTTCTCTCTCTTTTCTTAGATTCTTTCTATCTTATATTTTTCAGATCTTCTCTTTATTTTACACGTACGTATCTTTTACCCTATTGCAAAATTACTCCCTTGGTGAACAATCTTTCGCCTCTAAATTCGATCTCGAAATTACCACAGAATCATTATAAAATTTTATTCTTTAAAGATTTTTACTTTTATAAACATCAAAATGTAACTAACCAGATGGTACTACATTTGGTATAAATAAAAGATTTTATCTATAAAAATTATCAATAAAATCAGAAATAGAATCAGGAATAAAATCAGAAAAAATCGAAATTTTAGTATTTAAATTAATTGCAATATTGAAAATAAAATCAAGGACAAAGAAAAGCCAATGTTACAATTGTATTTGATATTGTAAATTAAAATACGAGTATTTTCTCGTAATTATTATTTGAGTAAAATCAATTAATTTCAATACATGATAAAATCTGCTTACATCGACGAAACATGCTGTGAAGAATTGTAGCTCACCTCTAATTCGCTTGATTACTACGTGCGTCTGATTCAATTTAAAGGCGAAAATTCAACTTGTCCGATAATTCTGTTACAACGAGAAAGGGCAGTTTGGCCACGTCCAGGAAATTGCGCACGACACGGGAGAGACTGAGGATTCTAACGAACGAACGAATGACGATGCGAATGTATGTGGTTGAATTCGACGACAATTACATCCCGATTTTAACGTGTACTTGTATGCGATCGTTGGCGTTGTTCCCGCGAATACGGTAAGCAATTCCCATCCGTATCGCACTGTGCTACATCAAAAGGAACCCATTCGAGCGAATTGGGCTAAGTTGAATAGATCGTGGCATCAGGAAGCTATTTGTTCGATCGCAACAATGGACGAGAACCCGAAGATCGGTGAGCGTGCAACGGGGATTACTCGCACGGTATTAAGATAAAGGGAAGTACATCGCAATGGTACGACGCATGTCTCTAAATCAGCGTCAGTCTAGGTGCAAATGAAACACAAACGACGCTGGGTACGGACATGGGTCCGACAGTGTACGATACAACACCGCCTCATTTGACCTCACGATAATTTCGTAACATGGTTACCGAGCACACAGTTTGTTACTAAAACATATTTCGATTCGCCCATCTCATTAGTACCGCTTGGACAATGTCACTAGCAAATAGAATTATCTATAACAATTCAGAGTAATCCTCTTGCGAAACGTAAATGTACGTCGCACATAGTATATTGTAATTTCATGCTGAATTCGGTATACTGTGAACATTACGTTCACGGAATCGATCAATTCAACGACAATACGATTCAGTTGTTAATTATGAAAAAGAATACGAATCTGCAAAACAATTATATTTTTAAATGTTAATCATTTTTATACAAATATCACTATTACATAAAATCACAAATATTGACCTTTCATAATTGTAAAATAATAACGCTTCCTTTTACTCTGTATTTTCCACGAGATTAATTTCGCGGCTTAACGTGTGACTTGTCAAAAAAATCACCGATTCAATTAGCCTGAAGTAAGTTCATCGATCCTCGCATGCGCCAATACAGTCAGACATTGCCCCATCACTCTCGCGGAATCCTAAATCTCGGTAACTGCAAATTGGGAACGCGTACAGTTCACTTTGACCCACCAATCCGCGATTTCCACAGCGAAAGCAGACGGCTGCGATGCAGAGCGAATGGATCGTAGAATGCGAGCGGGACAATGTTGGAAAGTTGACGCATTATTTCAAGCTTACACGCATGTATTACCGGACTAAGTTAATACTTGACGTAATTAGCAGTCTCCATCGGTGACGAGAGACATTGTGCATCACTCTTGGTTGCTGTTGAACAAGTGCAAACTCATTAGGAATGCGTTCGTGCGAATTCGGATAACGAACTCGAACACGGGACTAAAGGTGCAATCTTCATCCAGTATAATGTTTATGCACGCGCCTATAACTCTATGCTCGAGAGAGGAAAAAGTGGAATAAACGTACGTATATACCGAGCTCAAACGTACAAATTAATTACGGAAATCGAAGCAACTCGAGCCTCGGTCGATAATCGACAACTGCATTATGGAGAGAGAACTACCACGTACCACTAGGCGAAATGATAATTTTTAATATCAAACGTACATATATGTATATATTGAGTTAAGCGCACTGAGCTATCGCAATAACCGAGAGAAATATTTGATCGAATTCCTCTCACAGTATAATATCGACATTCATAAATCATGCTCTCCAAACGCATAGTTGAATATGTCTGCACGAAGCTACTCTAAAGGTAAATTAGATACAGCTCGAGATCGTTTATATCGGGCCGCTTGACATTATCCAATTCTCCTAATCCGAAAGACATTCGCCACACGGTACCACAATCTGTGACATCGCCATACGCAGTGGCACATGGTTAGTATCATTACCATTATTGTGTAGCAGAAGTTCCGGAAACGATTCTCAAACAGTAATTCCGATAATGGTTGCGCTTAAGCGCCAATCAACTTTTTCTACAACCCAAATCAACGAGAACGTCTCGCACTAGACATAGTACGTGACTGACCGAAATGAAATGCCAATTGCTATTGGTCCTCGTCGTCTTCATCTTCGTCGACTTCGCTATTTCAAGATCGTATCTTCTAGAAAATGGAGCAATGCTGACGATGCATACTCTCGAATTGCATCTGAGAAGACTAACCATTCTCATAGAAATCGTATCCACGGATGCATTTCTTTAAAACGCGAAACACTAAGCCATCGAACATATCCTTTATTTCGGAGGAATCGATTCAGTGAAACTCGATAACCGAAAACAGATTGGACGACACTTCTGACAGGGTGTATCCGGAAATGTTATTTTTCTCTGACATATCACCGGCATGAGATAATTTCCGTGACATGAGAAACGGAAAGTTTCATTGTGAAAAATCTTGTAGAAGAATCTACGTGAATAATTGAAAGCAAAGGAAAATAAGAAATAAAGAGGGAAATATAAATTATTAAAAGAATGTAATATCTTAATGGTTACTTTTCTCGATAATATTTAAATACGCGCTTGCTGAGTGAATGAGTAGGTCTGGAAACTTGCAAGACATTAAACAATTTCCAAGTAATTAGTAAAGATAATTTATAGATTGAAAAGAAAATATTTAAGAGGAACGAGAAAATTGATTTCTCATAAAACTAATACAAACTCCGTATCTACTTTCAACTACTATGCGCGCATTAATCTTTTTATTAATTAGTTCAGGAATACGGGACATCTTTAATCTAAAATTCTTGTTAGTCACCGTTGCAACCTCATCTTCGAGAGGGCGTAACGACTTGGTAGGACCAAAGATAACGATGCTTCCACTAATTACAGACTGCGAACTATCGATAATGGGAACGTAGTTCTAAATTGGCGACACACGAAACTTCGGCTCCATTTACAGCAGTTTGCTAAAAAAAAGGCATTGCAGTAATATAAAAGAAAGAGGCTCATTCGCAGCCACTATCGGCATTATGTAAATTTCCGAGATATTATACAGCCATTCGACGACTGACCCGATGAAAGCTCTCTTTACGAGAATACCATACCAATGGGTTCTAATTGAAGAAATGATAAAACGATAAAATGCGGTCATTCATTTGCAGAATTCTCACAGTAACAATTACTTGCGCATGCTAATGCAAAGATGAAACTCACAAACAAAAAGATTATTTAATTATTCGTGAAAAATCTGTTCGGCATTTAATACATTGATCATTTATCATCAATTTGTTAAAGAGGGTCATTGTCTTAGCTACAAAATCCCAAGCTGCTATATCCGGAAGCAATCTCGTGCGTCACGTATCAAGCTGGCCAAGACCGAGCCAAGAGTGACACCCATAATAAATTCACCCCTTTAAGAATCTGCAGAAAAACAGGAGTATCCGGCGGACCAGCTTTATCCGGCTTTCGAGCCTTTATCTCGAAATCGCGATCCGCCTCACGGAACACGAATAAACAAGGATAGTCTGGCATAAAGAAATGAAGCCCGGATACTTCAACTAGTTGGAAGATGGGATAAGTGTGTAGTAGAGTTTCGGCGAACGGGAACACGGAGTGTTCTTATAAAAAGAGGCATAAATTCATCAGAGATAAACGCATCTCTCTGTTTCTTCGCCGGGGTGAAAAGACGCCCCGAAAAGAAGAAGACAAGGCGAAGGGACTAAAAAAAAAAAATGAGAAAAACGAACGCAGGAAAGAGGAAAAGGAAACAGTCTTCTCATCCGTCCACAACGAGAGTTATATCTGAAAATCCGAAAAAAAAGCAAAACAGATTCTTACGATTCGAGAAGACTATCTTGTTTCGGAAATCAAGGGATGAGAAGCACAACTATAAGGAATTCTTAAATCGTTATTCTTGTCATCTCAACAAGACATAACGTACAAAAAGTAAACGTAAAAACAGACAAAATCATTTATTGTACTTACGTATTTTTATTACGTTAGAATTCATTCTTACAAAAATCCATTTAATTCTTCAGTCAATAAATGGATACGTGTGTACCTATATATTTATATTTCGCATTTTATAACGGCCTACCTTCGAACAACAAAAAGCAATTTTGCAAAGATTTCATCCGATTTTACTTTTACATTTTCAGCAAGATTCTTAAGAAATATCGTAGTATGAAAAGTTATGCATTCACAGAAGGATTAATTTAAGCCAATTAATAATACAATTTAATAATAAAAAATTAATTGTTACTCAATGCTTATAATAAATAGTAATAAATAAGTAAGAAATGTGATATTAAATATTATCTATAAACAAGTTATATCTACATTACAAATATTATAATAAATAATAT
>NW_017259255.1:7251-17719 GCF_001594045.1 Atta colombica | reverse complement strand
TAATGTAAGATATAATACAATAATATATAAGAGACGACGATATATATTAAAATATTACGATGCCTACATATAATATATAAGATAAATTAGTTTATATATATATATATACATATATATATACATATATAAGATATATTTTCGTTCTTGAACTTCAATTGCTTCAATTAAGTTTATAAATCAAAAAGTAAAGCAGATTTAATCTTACGGCAATGATCACTCGGTTGTGACGACATGAATAATTTAATGAAAAGAAAATTCGTAAAATTATTCGATTTACTTATTCATTCCTGATACGGGCGTATTGCTCATTCGTTGGTAGTAACCTAAATTCTAATCATACCAGACTACGTTAGAATTCCGCAGGCGGTTCAACAGAAACAGAGAGGATGAAGATTGGTCCATGATAATGCGCGTAGTGTCAGTGCAAAAGCATGTTCTATCTCCGCATGTACGTGTGAGTGTAAAGACATAAAACGATCTCTCGCTTCTAATGGGTTAAGGTTACTAATGAAATTGCGTAAATCTAACGTCGATTAAATCTAAAGTTACAGAACATTTCGAGAGCCGATTCAGAGAACTATTCAAACCTTATTTGTAATACGGCTGTTTCGATAGTTGGTAATATCTGGATAATATCTGGTTTTCTATACCAGACATCCAGTTTAAACCATGAGAACTTTATGAAACAGATTAAATAATATAATATAACTATATAAAGATTATGCGTTTCACGGGTTTCCTCCGAGTCTAGATCCAACATTTGATACTTCATCACGCTACTCCTCGCCCTGGTGAAGTCAGGATTGCAAGGTTCACGAAACGTTGGCATTCCAAGAATGAATCTGGACGGAGAAAACCCGCGAAAATACGCATAATTTTTATATAGAAAGCATCCATGGAAGCCTCAAGAATATAATCATGTAACTACTTTTAATAAAGATAATAGACATATGAGATGCACATGACTTATGATATTGGTCAGTAAAAAATCAATAAAACAATAAAAATCAAGATAGTGAGTGAAGTTGTAAACACTAGGACACTATTACGTAACTCACTCGGAACGAAACGTTCTATTTTCTGGCAAACAACGACTACTTCTCCCTTACTTTTCTCGCCTTCCACTCAACGTTTCAGTCTGAAACGTACCCCGAAAGAAGATATTCGAGGGTAAGAGGGCTTGGAGAGTCTCGAACAACGGTCGACAGGCCTGCGAATGAAACTCGCATCAGTTTCGTCCGTGCGGACCGAGAAAATCCAAAAGAAAGTTACTGCGAAAACACCGATGCTATTATACTAGATGTACGCGCTGAAACTTATCCAAGAATTTATGTCACTCCTCGCACGTAGTTACATAAAAAGAATTTTAACGGCAGTCACGAAAGTTCGCAGATACGTCTACGATGACAGTGGTGCATGATACATGTCAGCAGGAATCGCCATTTGAACGATATTTCTGTAAATGATACGAAAGAAGTTCGGAGCAGCACCTATGGAGACATTCTGACACGATCCGATGGGTCCAGTAAATCTTATCTGAGAGAAACTTCCGAAAATTTACGTCGTCGCGTGCACGGCCGTCCACGGAAGTCACCTAAAAGGCCACGCGGGGATTCCACGGGTACAGAGCATCGTCCCGTAAGGGGGACATTAATCCACGTTAAGTCTCGGCTAAATAAGTGCTGCCGGACTAAAAAAGTTGACTGCGCTAAGGAAGATTGGAACGAACATTACGGCGTTAATACGAAAAAAGAGTAGAATCGACGATACCGCCGGGATCGATAAAAAGTACTCTATAAATTTACTATTACAGATGGATCGGGCAAACTTTCTAACTGATTTATCATATAAATTCGAAAAAAAAAGCATATAATGATCAAAAAAAACATATTTGATAAAATAACACATTTCAAGAATAAAATAAAAAAAATATAAATATTCCAATATCATCAGAATTTTACTAAAATCTATTCGACTAGAAAAAAAACCGTATATTTTATTCATTATATCATAATTATATTATTGATTGTTACACACGACTGGTATCCGGTGTCGGCTTATAATGATTTTAACTTTCCACTTAATTTATAAAAAAAGATCCAAAGCTATCCTCTAATTATTTAAAAAAAAAATGACGATACTGCTATATAGGTAAATCTAAATTACGTGCGTTAGAACAGAGAAAACTCGACTAACATCGCGCATTAGTGAATGAAATATTAATGCGGATCTTGCTTACTTATCGATAAACTCTAGTTAAACGGTCCATTGTCGTTGTACTGTCGGTACCATCTGCCATTTACCACTATGTCCTAAAGTGTTTAGACACTCGGGAACTAATGGTGCGCTGGGTACACGATTGTATCCAATATAGGTGAATTATAGCGACTGTACATTTCGAATAACAAAAATTATCATGTCGTTTGTCATAATACACGTACATCATTTACTAATATTTATTAATATGAAATAAATATAATTTTCATGTCTATGTATCTATGTATTTTTATATTTATGTTTTAATGCAATTTATTTTGACGTATAGCGTATTATGTGGAAAATTTATACATCGAAATCTTATCCCGATAAAATATGATAAAAAAATTGTTGATTCACTATCCTTACATGTTGACTCGAAACAGACTTAACAATGTAACATTTGTTCTCGTACGTGACGTTCAATGCATTTCAAAATGTTTCTTCTTTCTCATTTCGTTGAGACACGATGAAGGAAGCAACATATCCCAAGGGAAGGAAAGGAATTTCCCGACGGATCAACGAGAATTTTAAATTTTCACCGAGAAGAATGTCGTCTTATACTTAGAGAGGAAAGTAGCTTTTCAGCTTCGACAAAGTCTACTCTGCAAATTCTTCTAAAATTGCTATCTATTAGAATTGCAAAAATTCTAATAATCAATATCTGTTTTTTTATATCATCATATATTCCAGTCATTCTGTATCAACAAAAAGGAGAAAAAGAGAAAAAGAAATAAAAAAAAGAGAGAGAAAGAGAGAAAGAAGAGAAGAGACGAGAGGGGGAGACGTGAAAACGAAAAAAATTTTCGAAAAGCTATAAATAACGCAGGAAAAAGAGTATAAGAAAAATGATGTTGAGGAGAAAGAAAGAAAGAAAAAACACGGAGTGATACTAGTTACTTTCCTCGTGCAAAATAATGCCAAGTACTGCTTTCCGCACTACACAACGGCATAAACAAGATAAAATAAATAAGAGTACAAACATTATAATGCAGAAGCATTGCCTGTGGAATAACGTTAGCTCAATGCGTGAGCGTATGCTCTGGTTTTGTATGTACGTCTACTCGTTTGTAGATTTGCGTACGTAGTAGTTTAAGAGGTGCAAGCGAGATGTGCTACCTAGCTACCTACAATGTTCCTCCACGTCTCGGCCGCTTCTTCTTCCTCGAATCTCTGACCCATACTCACTCCTCGCTTACGAGTATCAACGTACATGCTGTTTCTCTCTTTACATGTCTACGAATCTCTATTGCTTTTTGTGGGGTAGCCTCTGGCGAGTCCAACGAAGAAAGACTGTCGCCAATGTGGGATACGTCGTGTAGACAAATGGGGTAGTAGTCTTTCTTGCCGGCCAGATAACATTAGCGTATCATGGCGCAGTGTACGACAATTCAGAGCAGACGTAGGTAATTACTTGACAAAGAGAATATAGACGATGATTTATCTTGAGTACCTGGCATATATTCCCTGATAGGGAATTCAACAACAACAAATATAAACTCGACAAAATTACTGACGTTTGTCTCATGAAAACTTTTGTCGTTAAATATATTCGAATGGCAATTGGTACGCATGATTAATCTATCTATTAATCTACTGTTATCTAGCATATGCACTAAATTTGTCTGACTATCGCGTGCGCAAAGAAAGTTAATAAAGGTTTTGTTTAATATACTGGTTTAATATACTAATCTATATCTCTTCTTCAAGCATTCTCTTTTTTTTTTTGCGTATGCAGTGCCATGTTTCTTCGTCCACCCTCACTACACTTTTATCTGTCGTAGGAAAGCGCTAGGGGCACTATGGGGTCGATACGAAGGAACTTTTAAAATTACCCGAGCTTTCCGGCTGAGAGATAATATGGCCTATTAAGAGTAGACGACGCCGGATCGAAGATGAGAACGAGCGGCGCGAAGTCGCTGTGGGAAGGAGCGGGGTTAGTTTAATCCCCGAGTTTCACCATGAAAAACAAAAGAGACAGAGATATAAATTTCGCTTTTAACCGGATGACTTTAGCTGTCACTATAATCTAACACATATTTCCGAATGTTCGTGAAACTGCGCGCGTTCTTATTTCGTTTTAGTACATTCCACTGAATTTTCTTTCTTATCTACTAACAGTAGAAAAAAAAAGAAAGCTTGAAATAGCTTGGAATAGTAAAACGTAATACAAAGATATAAGTATAAATACAAAAATAAAACGTGTCATGTATAATTGGAAACCATGCATCGTATTGTAACTAAGTACTCTAATGCTTGTTTCTATGAATGTAGATTAACTTAAATCTCAATTCAATTTACTTTTCATTTTTTTTTAATTCTTAGAATTAAATAAATATAAGTATTCTAAAATCATCAATCGTATATACAAGTAAAATTACTTTCAACATTTCATGACTGCCATTAAGATGCAGTTATGTAAATTCGTCAAGGAACTGCGTGATAAGATATGATTAAGGCAATGGCATTTCAGAACGAGACATTAAATTACAGCACGTACTACAAGGCACGTGAGTCGCAAATTTAACAAACAAGACACTATTTCGTATATTACTAGTCTATATAAACTTCTTAAGTGTTTAGTAGTTGTTCTAGGCTATGAAGTGACGAAACGATCGCAAAGTGATGTCTTGACATACATGACAATTTTATGTCATTTCCTTAGGGATAGCATATTCCCCGTTTGCTAACTCCAATACGACATAACGATATTCAAAGTTGCAAGTTAGTTTAAGAGTTCCGTCAAGCATGAATTTTTATTCCGCTGTAATGTAAGAATACTTCTTGAAAACGAGCAGATTATTATCTCAAAGATTTAGTACGTGAAATATTTCCAAGAGAGCTATAAAAATCTCTTGCACAAGTGTAAAGGTTGGAAAAAGGCCGTATAAAAAAACAGAATAAACTATAATCTTAAGACTTTTAATCGTCGATATATGTTTCATTTTTTAAATTTGAAAGAACGATAATAGAGAAATGTATTTTAGTTATATTAAACAAAAAATAAATAAATATATTCTGACAAATAAATAAAATTAAGCATATGTCGTGTATTTATAAAATTCGACACAAAAACAAATCAGGAATAAAGTACCTACAACCGATATAATAACTATAAATACAATAACTATCAATCTCCAAATGCCACTATTCTCTATCTTTCCATTTTATATAAATGTATACTTATACACCAAAACATTTGTTATTATGTAGCGCAAGTGTCTGAACAACGAGACTCCAAAGACATATAAAAAGCAAATAAACTTCCTCAACATAGATTGAGAGAGAAAACTTTTCCTGTGTTTACATTTTATTATGCATTATATTGGTATACATATATATATAAATTAAAAGAGATTAAGATTGCTTTTGAAAAGATAAAGCTTAAATATCATCATAAATACAAATAATTAACAAAATAATTTTCATTGATTAATTAAGTAAACCGACTTCGTATACGATAATGTAGAATAATAAAATTTGAAATATAATATAATTTAATTTAATTTAGAGATACTAATATATTCATTTTCACAAAATAGCCTCGTTCTAAAGTAAGTAAAGAAACGATGTTCGTGTCTATAAAATTTTATTACCTGCATGAATTCTAGAAAATTCGAAAGACGAATATAAGACCCTATAAAATACTCAAATTGCCCCAATCTCGTTAAAGATACGCGCAATGAAACATTTAACATCTAACACGCGAATAAATCCTATTACGTAGTGATGTTATGTCGTATCGGGAAACCAAGACAGATTGAGTAGAAATGAAAGCGCTATGTGAAACAATCGTAAAACATTTGGTTGCTCTATGACCAAAGCTATCCATTTATTTTATACAATCCATTTGTAATCAAAATACGATAAATTTCAATTATACAATACTTATGAATCAACATTGCTCCCCTAGTTTTTAAAAAACCAAATACAAATAAATGATTCAACTAAAATGTCAGCGAGAATGAAATTAATTGAAATCACACCGCGAAACCAAAAAAATTTCTTGATAAAAGAAAATTAATTTTAGCACGCGTGAAATTTAAAAAAATTCAAACAGTGATTCCTATTATCGCGCGCGAAAAACTGAAACAAGGGACAAAAGAAGAGAAAGATAGAACAATCGTGGGCAAATTGTGGGGAGAGGACGGTAATACTTTATCTTTTGATACCATTGTTATTTCAGGCAATCTGCCTCGATCCATTTTAGAACAACACACAAAGGTTTGGGCGCAATGCAAATCTAGAGTTACTGCAAACATTGTATTTGTGTAAAACATACATAGAACTTGCGTCCGATTAACGTAATATCATGTTTTTATGTAATATTGTAAGTATGTAATATAAATTTCACTACAACTTTCTATGTAGCTGATACACATCGGTATACATAATTTGTACATGCAATACTCATAGCATATTTATCTGTGCATGCAAATGCGCAATACCATCGGGTGTTAGCTTGCACAAGTTACGCGAAGCAAAATTTTATTATCGAAGTTACAAACCTTCATTTAGTATCATCGATAACGTAGACTATGATGCATCTCATATACGAATATCAGACGGAATTTACGAGCGAACTTTCTAGACTTCATTGAGTTTGCGTCAAGCCGCGTTAATACGCAATAACGTCATACAAATGTGTACCAACACAGATGCATTTATGAATATCTAAACAAACGAAAGATGAGAAAGAGGGAGGAAAAGAGAGAGAGAGAGAGAGAGAGAGAGAGAGAGAGAGAAATGGCAAGGGAGAAGTAACAGAGAAAGGAATATCCACAGACCTTTCCGCAAGTTTACCACTTGGAATATCGAATGTTAATACTGACTGTCATTGTATTAGAAGTTTCATCCAAACTTCGAATACGATGTCGCGGCCCATAATCATGCAGAGAATCGAGGATTATTCATCGACTTGGAATCAGTTTCTCGCCGCGCATTACTCATTTTGACCATAAATAAATCAACTCTCCAAATATTTAATTCCATGTGCCTAATATCTTCGGGAACTAAATATCTTCTGGCAAAATTATTGATTGCATGATATATTCTTAACAATACAATAAAAATCTAGATTCGATAGAAGTGAAATAATTTGCGCGGAAGAAAACGAATAGTCATTACAAGCTTGTTTATGAAAAAAACCACTTGCGTGTTATCAGAGCAACGTCTCAAAGGACTCTGTGCTAATCCTTAGGAGGCAGCTGCCGAATCACCCCTCAGAGAGCCGCAAGTGGCGAGGCTAGCATAAACACGCTTAAGTTTTGGAGGTTGAGTACTGCAGCCCGTCACTTGCACGATCGCTATTCCACGAAGGGACTCTCCGCCTAAGTACTTGAGTACAGCAGGCACCGCCTAAGAGTTTGTTGCTGTTTCTTGTTCTTGCGTTACCACCATCGCGGAGCCACCCCTTAATCACCGTGGCAACTTTAATGTCGCTCTGAACAACGCGAGTCGCATTGTTATTGTGGCCTTTAGTGAATATTTCGGATCTAAACAGATTTTTCGAATGTAAAGAAATAACAAATCTATCCCGTCCATTGTATAGACAGAAATATTCCCTTCTATAATTTAATTCCAATATAATATTCCAATATAATATCGAAGAAGAGAGAACAACAAAATTCATCTACTATTTTCTTCTATTTTTCTATTCTTTTACTTCTTCTTTTTAGCAAAACAGTTTTTATTTAATAATAGAGAAGAGAATCGAATTTTTTAATCAATTATTTTTTAATCTTTTGAGAATAGAATACACTTTATATCTTTATAGCGTTATATCGAATAATAAACGCTTTCGCAATGCATCAGAGCCATTTTAAAACATCCATTCTTCATTAACCCGTAATCCAGAATCGCGAAACATCGCCGTAACCATAAAAATAATCAACGTGTACTTCGTCCGCTTGGCTACTAACAGTGTAATACGCTTCCCATTTTACGACCCTGTTCTCCTGACGTTCTAAGCCCAACATCGCGCTGACTGCGGTACATGTATAAGCACAAGCTCTTGTCATGATCCCTTACATCAACCGAATATAAACTAGCTCAACTTCTAACAAAAATGTCGACATGAACCAACCATCGATAAGACGTATTCGGATTACATTCATTTCCATAGTCTGAAGATCAAGCTGCCTAACAAATTACATTCTATCAACAACGTGCATTTTCCAAGAAAATTTCAACAATTCAAAAGATATATAAAATTTCAGTATAAAATCCTGGAAAAATGGAAAAGATCATATATCTGTTTTACATCCGGAACAAACATATCGAAAGACTGCAATCAGAACGAGATTCTGCTCACGAAAACGTATGCAGAATGCAAGAATACTTTTCAAAGCGTATTTTCTACACTATAAAAGCGAAGTGTTAAATCCGTTTACACGGGGAATCTATTCAGGTATTTATTTAAAATGCTCTGTCCATGTTCTTCTTGAGGGATTGGCCTGGGACTGAAGCATTTTTCGACTACCAACGAGGTAGTTTGCTATTCTGGGAGGAAGCGAATAGCAATGCATGCTGGGAATAGTACGCAGCAGCTGCATAGAAGTATATCACATTCTTTGAAAAAGAAGCTTCTGAATTCTATCGGTCCCAAAGGGATTTCGGTTTAGACAGGTATAAGATACAGATGAAATATTTATTCCCGAAACTTTTGAAGAACATGAAAATTATTTACTTTTAATTAAACACTAACTCAAAAGATTAAAAACAAAATATTAAAGAATAAAGAATAAATCTTTGTAAAATTAATGATTCAATCGTTAGCATTCTTTTAAAATGTATGTATCTAAAGATTCTAGAGAATTTATTGGGAAAAGCCAATTCTATAAATTAATTGACATTCTAAATGAGGATCGTTAATTTTATAAAAATAATAGGAATAGTTTATTAAGAGAAAAATGGAACACTGTTACAGTAGAAAAATGTTAGAACGAAATGAGATTGGAACAATGTGCCATGATAATAATGGAAAAATTAGCGAGATAGAGGAATGAAAAGGAAGATAAAAAGCAAATTGTATAAACGTAATGTTCTACTGAATCTTTCCGCTGCTTTAAATCCAAGTGCAAAAAAAATTGCAAAATAAAAATATAAAGTAACCGCATTAGAGAGAGAGAGGGAAAGGGAGAGAAAGGGGCAGGGGAGAGAGGGGAGGGAGGGGGAGGGTTAGAGGGGAGGGAGGGAGGTAGAGAGAGAGAGAGAGAGAGAGAGAGAGAGAGAGAGAGAGAGAGAGAGAGAGAGAGAGAGTTTATATTATATAATGTAATGCTATAAATAATAACGCGCATAAATATTTCAATCGTCGGATTGCTCGCAAACGATCAAACTGTCGGCTCGATCACTCTCACACGAGTAGGCATTTTCTACGTGAATATGTGGCCCAAGAGCGTTACTTCTGTCGAGTCTGCAACACCGAGGGAAATATTGTCGCTGTCAGCGAATATGTTTTATAGCAACGTCGTAGGAAGGATGCGGTTATAGGCGATAACGTCAAGATGGATCGAGAAGAGAAAGAAAGACAGAAAGAGCGAAAAAGGGAGAAGTATAGGTGGATATTGGATTTGTAATAGGGGTCACGAAACTATAGGCACTCTTTCTCCGATTTCAACCCCCTCCCGCGGAGCATCGCATCTTCCATTCCGAAACGAACCACTTTTTCCACGTATAAAACGGTCGCATTGACGCAGACTATCGGTTCAATTGAATGTATTATTCGCACGATAGAGTAAAGTATCGAATTGTATTATTCGCATCTTTATCCCTTGCGCCTCGTTATTCCTCAAGAATTTTTACATCGCGAATACAACTATCGAAGAAAATAATGACTAACGGAGGAATCAAAAATTCATCCCATTAAATCGTGCAATTATTCACGATTCAATAGGATATCGAACAAAGTAAATGCTAAAATGAATAAGAATTACTGTAATCAATCGAAGCACCAATTATTATTGATAATATTCAATCGAATTCGTGCAGATTGTCTACGATTTGTTTCAGGTATTCAACGATACTGACCACGTAGCGAACACAATTGAACTCAATTATTGCGTGTACAATACGTCCTGACTGCGCTCGTAAAACAGAATGGTCTCGGCTGAAACGTCATGTTGGATATATTGAATTGTACAGAATTATGAGAGGACGCAGTTTCTCGAAAACGATTAATCCTCATTTGCCAAAATACACACAATACACT
>NW_017259255.1:4927-7151 GCF_001594045.1 Atta colombica | reverse complement strand
ATATTATTATTAGGACAAATAGATAATGTTTTAATAATCTCTTTCACTCAGATCTTCACGATAATTTTCAGATTGTCTTCAATCAGTTGTAAGAAAAAGAAAAGACGAACAATCAATATCAAAGATAAAAGCTTTACAGCTGGACCATCTCAATATTTTTCCTCGGATATCCCGAAATGAACAACGGAAGCCATAAGGATGACTAGCTCGATTTTAACAGCAGCAATGAAGGGTTGCTACACTCGCAGAGAATACCTACACACGTAGCAGCTCCAAAGACGTCCGGTATTTCGATTAGTCCGATCCTTCAACGAAGCAGACAGGATGATAGCGTGATCGCAAAAATTCTCCTCGTCCCTCCATTCCCTCCCTCCGCCCACGCCAGTATTGTCGGATCGACTTGTCGGAATTTCGCACACGTGCCGAACGCGGAAGTCTGCCTTTCTTGTCTGCTACATACGTACGTGATCGTTGAAATTGTATTTCTTCACGAGGAGTACGCTTGACGATGGCAACGCGGAAAAAAGTTTTCTTTTAAAAACTTTTGCGAGAGAGAATGAAATAAGATCGCAGAAGGATTATCGGCAGTTACTATAAAACAACAATTACATATAAATATTATAAACATCAAATAAGAACTTTGATGCTTCAATTACAGTTTTGAGATCTCTATCGCTTTTATGGAAAGATTTCATAAAAATAAACTAAATAATAAAACTTTTTAAGAGCTCCGTGTTTCAACAACAAATAATTTTTTATCAAGAAGTTTCTTATTGCTTTTAAAAAGAGCAATTATGCAAATGTCGACTGTAAATGTGGAATAAGAGCGTAACTGAGAAGAAACAGACATGAATCGTAATTTCGCGAGCGCTAATGCAAGCATATTTTCACGAGTCTTATGCCTGATAAAATATATGAACAGTATTTCATGACGGTCGCAATACACCCTGGCATCGCGTAAAAACACCGTTGATTTACATTTACTGTTAATTTATACCATTTTGTGCGGTGATTATGAAAATGAGAAGGCTATTGCCTAACTTTCTTAATTACTTCTGTAAACTGTTGGCGGAAGAAAAAGCTTTTGCAATAATTTAATGTAATTACTTATATGCACTTTTCTAACGAACTCTTCAAACAAATTTCTTGTATCTTTATAAAGTAATGTTTATAGAAACGTTACTTAATATTTAAAAAATTATGTATTTCTAAATTTAAAAAATTAGTGAAAAATTAGGAAATCATTTTAGAATGTTCTAAGATAATTTTAGAAAAAATGTAAAATAAATAGAAGAAATAATCATCAATAAATGCCGAACACGTAAATGTTGTTTATCACAGAAAACGTTTCCTAGTTGTCTTCAGGTTTCGAATTGTTTCGAAGGGAAATAGGGATCCGCAGTGTTATACCCCATTGCTAGAGGACCAAATATACATAGCGCGTCTTGATTATGCGCAACACGTATTCTCAAACACAATCCCGCGACACTCGTAACGCAGGTGGAATTCGAGGCTTCCTCGAGGCAGATAACTGAATTAATTAAGTCTCCTGCAAATGAGGAGATACTCGTGTAACAAAGGTGAATTAACACTAATTCACATTCGCACATCCGGCACTCGTGCGCAAATATCGCATAAATATCAAAAAACAACAAGATGTAGTCAATATAAAATTATGAAAGCAAAATATGTTACACTTTGCGTAATATATCTAAACAATAAAATGAATATCAAACAAAAGGAAAATAAATCAAATGTATTACGACCACGGGTGTGAAGATGAAAAAATATGGTGTATATCAATGCTTTAAGTAAGCATTTGCAATATCAATAAACATTCACACAGTTGATTGTTTAACGTGAGGAGGATTCACAAGCATCTCTGATGTTATCAATAATAAAATACAGCGTATCCGAGAACCCTACAAATTCTGCTCTCAAATATCGGCAAGAAGAGTAATATATATGCTGATATACTCTGATTGAAATCTTCTTCCTTCTTCAACACTATTCACTTTTTTCCTTTTATTCTTCGCAACCCTTCTCTTCTTCGTTTTATTTTTCTTGCCCTTGTTATGTCTCCATCCCATCTCAAATTTATTTTTTTTATTTTGAGTAAGTCGCGTTTACGGTGCCGTTACATATTCGACTTATGAAAAATATTTTCACGAAAAGAAAGAAAGATATATATTTATCTTTCCAATGTGTGTGTATATATATATAT
>NW_017259255.1:0-4838 GCF_001594045.1 Atta colombica | reverse complement strand
ATATATATATATATCACATTATATGATACAAATTTATAAATAGAATATAATATACCCAATTAAAAAGCTGCTTCGTAAAAATGCTTCTTTTTTTTTCTTTCTCTTACTTTTTAAATTTAATAATTATTGTATAAATAATACAAAATTGCAAAAAAATTTTTTTTAAATTCAAAAGAATTCCCTTTGTAAAATATAAAACTTCAGCAGATTTTTATGGAAATAGAAAACTTAATTCGTTATAGATTACAATATTAATATAATTTACAATTAGCTATTAAATAATGGAATTACATACAAAAAGGATTGCACATCGGGTACAAAATGAGAGAAAGAAAACGAAACAAAATGTTAAAAGAGAGAGAAAAAAGGATTGTAGCAGGAGGTGTTCGTTTACGCAGTTTCAGACCGGCATAAATCATTGGAGGGCGGAATACCACAAATATATCATGTTCAGACAGTTCAAGAATAAAATAAACAACCCCTACCCCTTTTTCCTTTATCCTCCCTTGCGGCCCGCCACCGAAACCTCCGCCTATGGTTATATTTCACGAGATTTCATTCCAGTACAATCTCCTACAATAAACCCGCGGTTTTCTCTAAGTCGTTGATTTACTTCGCGACTATATAAACAGAATTGTTTTAAGCTTACGTTATCGTATCGGAGTTGATTCTATGCAATTCCTCTGATCGTAATTATTAATAAAATATTAATATGACGTTTATAAAATATTTGCTACTATATATATATATGGTATTATAAAAAAGCTTTTAAATAAGTGAATAAAAATATTATCTTGTTCATCATTATTAGAGCTATTTTCAACATTAAAATAATCTATTTATTATTAATAAATAATTACTATTAAATATAATTATTTAAATTATAATTATTTAAATTATATAAACTTATAACTCTTATTATAAAAATATAATAAGACTATTATTCGCGGAATCCTGTAGTTAAAATATTTTTTATTGCACAATATTCCAAAATATATCTAATACAGGGATAGTTTTTAATTCGTATAATATATAATAAAAACATTTAATAAGATATATACATATAGCATTCTGAAATTAATGCTAAAGAAATAAATGCTAAAGAAAATAAATGCTAAAGAATTTGTGCTAGTATAAAATAATAAATTGCATGCACAACTTACCTGTAAACTCGGATGGCAGCCTAATTCCAATAAAGTTCGCACAACACCGGCGTGTCCTTTATTAACTGCAATATGAAGAGCTGTCTGACGTCTTTTATTTCGAGCATTTAAATCAGCGCCGGCACCAGCGAGAAGCGCCATAACACCTGGCTCATCTCCAAAAGCAGCATGATGTACGGCTCTATCGCCATCTTTATCCTATTTTTTTCAAAAACACGACATAAGTGAAAAAAATACAATCTATGTATTTATTTATTATCTTCATGTGATTTGTAAAAAATACTTACTTCCATTTCTACATCTGCGCTATATCGAAGAAGTATTTTAATAACTTCTAAATGACCGTTTTGACTTGCAGCTTGCAAGGCGGTGTGGCCAGCAAATACACCGTTAACATCGGCTTCTGGCCTTTTTAAGCATTCTTCGCATTTAGTGGCGTCGCCATTTGCTGCAGTTTTTACTAATTCTTCATTGACATCACCAGAAACATGTGTCTCAAATAATTTCTTTAATAATGCTGATAATCGTTCTAGAAACCAAAACAATGCATAAGTTACTTCGTATAGTAAACTAGAAATATATAATAAAATTAAAATATATAATAAAACTAATTAGTTCAGTAATTTATTACACTTACCACCACTACTATTTCCTGGAACACTTCCATCGCTACTAGCAACTTTTGTAACAGCTTGAGGATTATATGTCCATGATGTACTACAGACTTCCACTTTTAAATCTCCATCATGATATATTTGTTGTACTCTACCTATCTTTCCTAAAGTCTACAAAAAGTCATTCAGAATAAGCATAAGATATAAAAACAAATAGAATTAAATTCAGCAGTTTTATTATTTTAAAATGCTTACTGGAGCCATTGCCTCAGCCCATTCCCCATGACCACGTTGGAGAAATTTAATTTTTTCTATATCGTGACATATTTGAACTAAATCTCCAACAGCAAATGTCTGATTGTCAGAACTCGAACTAGTAACAGGGACAGGTATCTGGACTTTGGTGAGTACAGCAGGATTGAAAGTCCATCGATTACCACTTGGATATGAGACAACAATGTCATGATCTTCATCGATACCGACAACTGTTCCTGTAGTGCCGAGACATTCAAACATGCCATCTGTCCAACCTCCATGGCCATGTTGTAGAGATTGTACAATTTCTAACTCTAAATCGACATTAACCTATAAATATAAAAAATAATTATAATTTTTACATTGTTTTACATTGTATGCTCCTTTTTTTTTACATAACGGACACATCGTGAACTATTTACCTGATCACCAATTTGCAAACCATGAGGTCCTGTTCGACCTGGACCTTGCTCACCTAATAATGGCAAATGATCTCTATATACCGTTTGTCCTTTTGCATCACTGACCACTTTTAAATCAGCCTAAAATAAAAAGAACATAATATATTATAATAAAAAGTAATTTTTATATAAAGCGTTTAAAACTATCTTTAATATAAAGCAATTAATATTGTAATATTAACCATTCCTTCAAAGCCGACTCTATACAAATTTTTAGCACCATTATCCCAAATAACGTAAGCCGCTGAACGTGGACTAGCCGCAGACCAGTCTTGTATTTCATTAACTTTTCCTCGACGGCCGTTTCCACCATCCTGATCTTCCCATTGCCAGTCCACGCCTCGTACAACTCTTGCACCAGGAAATATACCACGAATTCCAATCTATATTAAAGCATTAATTAACAAAACATGATGTAACAAGTAATTTTCAAATAATAAAATTAAGAACCATGATTTATACCTTTTTGCTTTTCCTACGAGGCTCTAGTAAAACTCTTTCACTTCCTGGTGTAGCAATACGAAAAAATCTATGACGTAGATGATGTTTATCTCCATGATAACAAATGGAACAAAGATCATAGTTGCCACATTCAGCACATTTCCACCTAATTCCAAAAATAGGCTGCTGACGACAAGTATCACACATTGTACCATCATGTTTCACTCCTGTTGGTGCAGAATCCAGAATACGCAGATCAAAGGCTCCAGAGCATCGATAATTGGCTGCTGTGCCATTATCCCAAACAACCACAACCTCTTCTGGTGATTCAAAATTTCTCACAGTACCCACATGACCTTCTCCGCCATCCTTTTAAATGAAATTGAAAAACAATAATTAAAATATCCTTTAAATCTGTTACTAATACAAGGAAATTTCTTGACAATATGGCAATCGTTACTAGTAAAATATACATGATTAAAAATGAAGATGTTACTTCTATTTTTGTACAATGATCAGCCTATTAAAAATCACGTACATTGATATATATTATTGTAAACTCTAATAGTAATTTAAGTAAGTATGCAACAAATCTATAATTCAATTAAATATAAATGTTACATGACATAAACAACAATCGGAGTAACCTTACAGCGAATTAAATTAGTTTTTTACGAGCACAATTTTCTGAAAAAAATTATTGAGCTATTATTGCAGAAAACAGAAAATGTGGGAGTATTTATTGCTATTAATCTTGCGAATGAAAAACATCGCGTTGTCTCAAACAAATCGCGTTTAACGCACTTAACCTCTCAACCTAACCTGTTTTCCCCATTTCCATTCCGGTCCACGAATCACTCGGGCGCCGACACCTTCCATCATAAATCGCGTCGTACGAGTACCTGTACTCGCACCGGCCTCCATTGTTCGTTGACAACGGTTCCTTCGCGTATCTTGCTCGAAAATCACAGAACACAATGTCTTTTCCCTACGCGAACACCGAAAGAAAATACCACTTTGACTGACTTCAACAATGCGTCAAAACACTTGTTGCCAACGTGTGTTCGTCTAGGAACATAACCCTTCACTCGACCGCCCGGTGTTCGTGATACCAATTTAGAACGTTTTCATATAATTACGCGTCTCGCTGCTGCATTTATTTTGTAGAAATGTACGTTTATATATTCGTCTTTTTGTTTCTAACATAAAATAGTTCGGTATGTCCGTCCAATGCTTAAATTTTCGTGCGAAATTGTTCATGCGGCCGGCTCGCCACAGAAATATAGAATTTGTTTCCTGATATTGGCAACCCTAAATCCGGAACTTGAGATGGATGAAATATTAAACAACTTATGAATGTATAAGCAGAAAGAAACCTCGAGCGGATTTCGACGATAACAGGAAAGAGATCATGCTGGCCTTTTCCGTCGAAATCACCCGTACACTACCGCCAGTACATCCATTTTCAGTTTAGGAACTACATGATTACATACATTTTCTGATACTATCGATAAAATCGTATCATCAAAAATAGACATGGTTCATCTCTGTAATACTGTCCTCAGGACAGAAGCGTGTCGACTATAATTACTAGTATATGTCAAAGTCTCTATAATTACTAGCATTATAGAGACTTTTAATAAATTCAATATCTTCTAAACATTGTCCATTTAAGGCATAATTTAACAAAAACAAACTATAGAGGCCCTCCACCATCCCTATCAATTTTATCGGTCCCTTTTTTTTATATTCACCCATAAAACAAACAAGATACAAATAAATTTAGAAGTTCCGTTTTTGCAGGTAAATAGTATCTTAAGTTATCTTTAATTTATCTTTTTATTTTTATGTCTAATTATTTTATTGTATTTCGCTAATGAAATTGCAATAACTTTTTAAATATT
>NW_017259254.1:3304612-3312141 GCF_001594045.1 Atta colombica | reverse complement strand
ATATATCTGTATGTATATATATATATATATATATGTATATATATATGTATGTGTATACACCAAGTAATTAATCAGCTGTCACAGAAAATGCGAAATTTTTTAATGTCGCAATAAATCCGTTTAATATTAATAAAGTACATTTCATATAATTAATGAAAACGATAAATGCTTGTAATGGTATTCAATCAAGTTTTGTTTAATAGAACATCTATATTGATTAAAGAACATGCTTTTTCGCTTTACATGTTTTCCAATATAGGCGACAGATACGTCCGTGGCGTTCCATTAAATTAATTTGAGCCAGGGAGAACCAATAATATAGATTACAATTATGCTTGCGGCGAAAATAGGACATTGTATTTATTAACGAAGTTTTCGACATTAATTTAAGGACTCGATAATTTCTGATGACTTGCAACTCGAGAGCCGTATGGGATATTTTTAAACTTTACTTGCTACGATAACGAAGGATTAACATGCGTGTGAAAGAATGTCGAAGGTGTGCGAAAAAACGCTCCGAGACGAAGAAAAGGAGAAATATTGGATCGATAAGTACAGCCGTCAATCGTCGCGCGATTAGAAGCGGCTGTCAATTTATTTATGTCGCAGATGTAGATAAGAACACCTTTCTCAGGTAATTTCGAGTAGACTTTTAATCAAATTCTGACATTGTTACTAATTGCCAAGATATTTAATATTAAAATTTCATAAACAGTAAATAATAAAGTTAAATTAAATTTTAATAAGGAAAGAACATTTGATTTTTTTAGAAAATGTCCTGCAAAAACCATTTAAAAATATAATCCAATATGAAATATACTATATGATACACTCGATGTTTACGTATCAAGTAATACGAGACGTATTCTGCATTCCAACTTCATCCTCATTAGAAACTCTTTGATCTGCCCCTCCCTTCTCCCTTTTACCTTTTCATTATCATGAATGTAGAATGTCCTACTTTTACCATATTATTCTTAGTGGAAAATTCTTTGACTGTTTCATAATAAATTCTCTATCTGCAATAAAAACGTCCGCTTATCGCTTTTTATTTCAATACATATATCTTCACAATAAAGCCTCAAGTTATAATAATCTATATTTGAAATTAATCGAAGAGCATGAATCGTCTATTTAATTTTCGAAGACTTAGTTTATCGATTGTTTTCTAATCATTAATCATTCGAAAATGTAGCTATCATTTTGATCGAAGGAAGAGCTCCGAATTAGCCAAGGAATGTGTTATAATAAAAAACAATTGTGATTAAAGTGGAATGCGCTCTATGATTCTTATTGACTCCAAATTGACTGAATAATCTATCGTTGGAAAATAATGTGATAGAAATGATACTCTGTATACCATGCCGCGTGATAGCATACGACCCATTTCTATCCTCGCATAAGTCAGCCAGGGACGAAGAGAATAAGGAACTGGATGTAATTAGCACTCAAACTCTCATTAAGCTTCGAGCATTAATGGAAAACACAACATCGTCGGATGTCGCTGGGAAATGAATTCAATTTCGATCGCATCGTCTTCCGACAACGTCGAGAGAAGCAATTTTTTTTTTCATTTTCACGTCTTGATATTGAAAAATTATAATATTTTTACATCAATTTCCCAGTCAGAAGTAAATAAATGTTAGTCCGTTTTACATTAAAATATCGAAGGGATTAAGTAAGAGAAATGAATTTCAGTTTCAATACAGTCGATATTATTGCCATGCATATTAATATTCTATAATGTCAAATATCACAGAAGTAATAGTAATCCGATCCTTTTAATTAAATAAAATTTTATTATTTTTTAATTCCATGTATATAAAAAAATTAATCCACTTTAATGATTAATCTCAAGATAAACAACGTGTTTATTATTTATTTACTAAGTATATAGTACATTTACTATGTACTTAGTAAATAAATAATAAACAAATTTAATACACTTTTCTGAGTTTAAATTGTTTAATTGTTTTAGTCAAATTAACAACGTGCATAAAAACGAATATCTCTTTTCACAATAAGAATTTTGATGTGCTCCGCGATACGTCCTGCGCATCCGCGAACAGTCATGCCATAGTGAAACCAAGTCCAATAACGACGACGGTGAATAAAAAAAAATGAGCGCGATCGACCTAGATATATCGTCGAGTGTGAAAAATACCCGCGTCTCATACGCGAATAATGAAACCATTAATTAAAAATTGATTGCGAATTAGCTCACGCTTCATCACGTACGCATCTGATAAAATAATATTTGTAAACTCACGACGGAGTTAAATGGCTATTAAGCAGGAAACGTGTAGAAAACATGATCATGTTCGAGAGACGAAAGATTCATTCGAGAGACGAAAGATTCGATGATGTCGTAACTTTATTTTATCGCGATGTAGAGCGAATGCTTTCGCTTCTAGCGTTCCGCTAAGAGCATCTGCCTCGCATTTGCTCGCACGACCACCATTGCTATCTGATTCGAGCGCGAGGAAGGAACCGAGACGACGGCGCAGAGGAGCGCAACAGGTCCGACGGTACGCCCTATGATACAGAGCGTAAGAGTGTAAAAGCAAGAGCGAAATGTAGGACAACCGGAGGCCGACGGTGCTGTGGTCTAAGCTCCACAATTTCAAAAATATTAAATCGGGCCGCCCGGTTGCCAGGCCGAGTCGCCGACGAACGAACGATGGCGCGATCGACCGTCGTAGACATAGGCTTAGACACGTAGATGTGAATGTAGGTCAGGGTACCAGCACGTGCAACGGAGTCAGGCCGTGTATTACCAGGGAAGAATACATCGAAGGACAGCAGTGAGTACGGATAAATGTCCATGATACTCCAACGATAATATTCAGAATAGGCCTCGATAATTTACAATTAAATGCTGTTAATGCTGTTCATCCGGACTTCTCAAAGAGAGAGAGAAAGAGAAAGAGAGAGAGAGAGAGAGAGAGAGAGAGAGAGAGAACGTCTTTCAGGCAACTTCAATACGCCGAACAAAGGTTAATGGACTGGTTTTCTTGTGGATGAGGCACGGTTGAATCGTCATCGAAGAGTAATGCTTGTTCTCGAATACCGCGCTGATATCGATACGTCGCGTGAAATATTAGTTAGCATGAGACAGTTGTGCACGTTGAGAGAAATGTTTGTATACCCATTATACGTATGATACGTATACCCATTTATTTTGTAGATATGTGATTAATAAAAACTTTCTTACTTTTTTATTTAAAAATTGTATTGCTCCAATCGATGATAAGAACAATACAATTTTCGTTTTTCCAACCAAATTTGTAGTTCTAATCAAATTTTGATTAAAACAACATAATTTTTTAATAAAAAAAAAAAGTTTTTAGTAAGAAAATTTTTTGTTAGTCACATATCAATAATATAAATAGTTATACGTACCAAAACATTTCTCTCGGTACATTCCGCGTTGCGTACAAATGGTGTCCTAAAACCATCGCCACTCCTTTCGTTTACGGATTCTCTTCAGCTAATTTAAAATCAATTTCTCCTCGATGCAGAAACAACAGATATTCCAAATTATAATTGAGAATATGAAAATTTATGCTGAACAATTTCTAAGACAATTTCTAAGACAATGTTTAAATATGTATCAGAGTTTACGCGTTAATGAAATTTCACTTAGACTTATGACATTTAGCAAAATTTTTTTTCTCTGTTCAGTAAAGATCGACTAAAGAATGGTAAATATGGTACACCCTGTATAAGTGATCGAAGCTGGAATTCTAGACGCACGTATTTAGGTCTTCGGCTAAAAAGACCGCTAAGAAGACCTCGCCATTGTTAAGCCCTTCTGGATCTGAGAGCGACTCTGGTACCTTCTCGGCAACAGTTTCCTCCGGTGACGGATCGCGGAACGAGGACGCGCAAAAACGTCTGGCCACCTCTCATCGGACTATTGTTCGCGAGCGCTCGAAAAAAAAAGCAGGGGGGCGATCCGTAGATCGCTCTCTCTCAGGCGCGTTTAATTTCACTCACGACTTGCACGCAGCGCTGAGCACCGACCAACAACGCTTTGTAGCTATATTTTTAACCCTGGACGAGCAACGTGTATGATGTTAGACTTCGCGCGTACCATCTTTGAATATATTCTCTAAAATCGATATTTTTGAAGGTGTAATTCCGTTGCCCTCCCCCTCCCCCCCGCCCCTCCACACTGTGCATATAACATTTTCTAGACGATAAATCTTCGCGGTCCTGGGTAAACGAAGTATTGACTTTCGCATATAGGCAGGTATTCCTGGACTTTGTTGCGGATGTAAAGAGGAACAGCTATAACGAACATTACGTTCGTAAGGACGACGTCAGCACGATAAATCGACCGACGTACGTAACGTAAATTCATTATAACATTTCACCAATGAGCGTGTTGTAAATCGGGCAGCATTTTATGTATCAAATGTATTTACATTAAATGACTTAAGCAATTAATATTGATCGCGAACGATATCGAAGTATTGGGATTTGTCAACATCAAAGAAATGATTAATGAAATGATGATTGAACGCGAGAAAGACAGATGTGATTTTCAATGATAAATCGACTGGGAAAAGAAGTACACGGAAAAATAAATTGTTACATATGATAAAGTACATTATTAAATTCACAATATTAATCATACTATCAAATTATATTCAATTTAAGTTATTTTTCTATAAATCATACTTGTAACTCCTATTTAATTATTGTTAACTTAACAATAATTTAACTAAAAAAAATATATTCAATTTGACAACTTTAGTTTATTATTTACTACACTGAAAGAAAAATATTAAATATTAAATACTTGTTTAAATAATTCTAAGTAAATATTTACTAAATATAAATATTTATTTGACACGAAAACCATTAATTTGAATCATCGTTTTTATTGAGTAAATATTTAGTGTAAGTAAATGTTAACTTAGAACCATTCAAAGAAACATGTATTAAAAACTTAGTAAGTTTCTTCAATGTAAGTGCATACATTAATGTGGACGATGTTTATTTCGAAGCGAACCACAGAAATGGATTGATTTACATTTTGGCAGTCAAAAATAATTTAGAATGTTATTTAAAGGGATTATAGATCACCATTGCTCTTTTGACATCTAGTGTAAATAACTGTAACAGGTACAAACACGTAGATATAATTTAACGTTGATTAGCATGTACCATGCCTCTCGATTTAATCAAAACATACGAAGAATCGGCTCGGAGAAAGTTATTGCGACGACGACAATGACAACGACTACCTGCTGCAACGACATCGCGAAATCGTCGGCAATCTGCGTGGGCATCAGTCATTGCCAGCCGGCGTATAATTCGAGAGCGGCGTGAGTTAAGCCGCGGAACGCGGCGGCGATGATGCACTTGCAACGGCACGAATGCACCGCGACGAACGCACACATCATTTCGGTTGCGACAATGCAACAGCGTGATACTTTCAACGGGATACGCGATACAATATTTTTATTTAAAGCCGAGACGTCACGAGAGGTTAGAATGCAATATTTGCAGTCATAAAACTGGATTGTTGTTATCGTAAAGTAATTCTAGAAATATGAATAATTTAGACGGCATGTTTAGCGAAATATAATCTATATTTCGCTAAACATGCCGTCTAAATTATTCTATATATATCTATAAATTTGTAAATTTATGCTACTATCTGATAAATATTTTAATTACTTAACAAAAACTCGTATGTGCATATAATGCATATACTTTTCTATATTTGTCTGCTCATGACGTAAATTAATCAAAGAAAAATATAAATATTTATTATAACTTCGACTATTTGGAGGAAATAAAAAAAATTGTTTTACCAGAAATCGTTTTAAAAAAAAAATTCATTTTCTTTCATCTGTACTTTGTAGATTTTGTTTTAATTCTATTAAACGCGGAAAATATCGTAACATGCAATTATTTATGTCACCATTTATGTTGTGTTATTTTGCAATAATTAATATTGAACTCCTTCGTAACGTTGGATATTCAATAAATTGCCGATATTACGTCAATAATGTAGTGTTTCGCTATTATTGATTCGCACAGCACTCGTACCGTTGATTTATGAACGAGTATATTGACTAGAATAATCAGGTTTCGTTCGATGTGGATATCTACGCATCCGCTATACCAACGCAATAAATCAATAAAAACACTTATCAAAGGTCTTCTTAATTCCTGTATTATCGATTGAGTAATACAATTAATTGCACAAGTGATGAAAAAGTAAAAATTCTGTTTAAAAATTATATTCTTTTCATTTTTCTAATTAATAGTTTCGTTATTTCTTCATTTTCGAGTAGGTTCTTATGTTCTCTTTATTTAAGCCAAGTTTAATCCTTATTTAACCTTTATAAGTCAAGAGAGTCTATTTTTAATTTAAAATCATACAATTTTTCTCTTTAAATGAGATTTTTTTATAATTCTTCATTATTTTTTTCACTGTATTTCTTGCATCAAAATATAAAGCTATTTTGGTGTCACTGTAGTAATTACTGTGTGTCAAATTTTCCATCCCTTAAAAATTAAGAATTTTTTCATTGCAATAGTAACCCAATTTCTTAAGTTAAACAATATTTTATTTTTAATTTTTATAGATGTGTGTCAAAGTGTAAATCAATCCATTTCTGTGGTTAGTTTCAAAGTAAACATAATCTATATTAACGTATATACTCTACAGTTAGTAAATGAAAGTTACGTATTAATATAACGACTGTATTAATATACGCATTTAATAAATAATAAATTAATTTTAAGTGTTTAATAGTTTCTTAATTTAAGTTACTTAACTTCATTTATTTTAATCAAATTAACAATATATTAAGTAGGAGTAGTGATGACGTACACAGAAATAATGAAAAATAACTCAAATCAAAAAATAACTCACATTCTGAATTCAACAATGTATATCCTATCTTAATTTTAATTTAATATCTAAATAATTAGCATATAATTATGTTTAAAGTAGATATTTGTCGTAAAAAAATAAGACGTGAAGTGAAAACTTTACGTAAAGTGAAAACACAACGTGAAAAAGTAAGAATGCGACTGTGATTAAGACCTTAGATTTAAAGTTCAGAGCGTGATTTCAGTACACTAAAATGCGTGCAGGAAGCGAATATAGGAGTAGGGTTAAAAGGGCGTTGCACGGTACGCGGTTCGTTCATTCGTTCATTCGTTCGTTCGTTCGTTCGTTCGTTCGTTCGTTCGTTCGTTCGTTCGTTCGTACGCTCATTCGCAATAAATGTAGGTCGTAAAAAATCGACAGCTCGAAATTGATTACTTGCTAACCATCTGCGTAATGTCAGATTCGGAGTATCCTTCCGCGATCGCAGAATGGCTTACGAAGACGACCAGAAGAGTCGATCTATATATACATATATAATATATATATATATAAACTTTTACATTTATCATTATGCGTAGATAAGGACGACGACGTGAGAAAATACTACGTGATCAAGCTTCGTATCAATCCATCCACGTATTAAGCATTCGTATTAATCATTACTCGTCCG
>NW_017259254.1:3302161-3304512 GCF_001594045.1 Atta colombica | reverse complement strand
TTCGTTCGTTCGTTCGTTCGTTCGTTCGTTCGTTCGTTCGTTCGTTCGTACGCTCATTCGCAATAAATGTAGGTCGTAAAAAATCGACAGCTCGAAATTGATTACTTGCTAACCATCTGCGTAATGTCAGATTCGGAGTATCCTTCCGCGATCGCAGAATGGCTTACGAAGACGACCAGAAGAGTCGATCTATATATACATATATAATATATATATATATAAACTTTTACATTTATCATTATGCGTAGATAAGGACGACGACGTGAGAAAATACTACGTGATCAAGCTTCGTATCAATCCATCCACGTATTAAGCATTCGTATTAATCATTACTCGTCCGCGGACGTAAACGTAAAAATTGCTCAAAACATGGTTGTTAAATCATCAGCAGATGTACAGAAATCACATCAGTAATTTATTTGAGTTTTATAGAAACATCCGTCGGCAAGAGTCTAATATTATACGTATATTATATCTATATCTACACGTATGCGAACGCGTAAGAAGTCTGAGGAGTCTTTCGCAAACCAAAATAGTACCTCATTTTTACCTCAGCTAGCATTATCTCATTTCATGATGAAATGATCATAGTTACGAGAAATTATTTATCGGCAAAACGAACGCTCACGTCGTTCGATCTTTGTCGCGAACGAGAAACTCTTCTGGGCGGCATGCAACAGAATCGCCATCGACGCACTCTACTCTGACAAGATCATGACAGTTTAAGCCGCGTTGTAAACGAAAAACTGCCAACTTCATATATATTGCAATATATGTTTTAGTCAATCGTGGCGATATAAAAAATGAGAAACAGAACGTGTGCAACCATTTCGGGTGACGAAAAACATTGAAACTCCGATCCGATATCTTCGATCGCGTCGATTGGTCAATTCGAAATCTTTACGAAAGATTCGCAGATCGAATAACGAAACGAACAATTGATTTATTATTGATGGCGAGCAAATTGCAGTACGCTTAATCTCGATCGCACATATTCCGTATAACTTCAATAAGTTAAAAAAATATTTTCAATTTATGCGAGAAAGCTATAAACGATTATCATTAACAAAGAATACTTTTTTTATAATAATCTTAAAATATACTTATCTTATAAAATTTTAGAGAAATTTATTATTATGTACAAAATGTATTTTCTTTTGAAGAATATTATAGAATTGATTGAAGAAGTGACTTTCTAATTTATATAATAAACAAATCGAATTTGTTTTAATTTAACAATCTTGATTGAAGTATTAAATTTATTAAGTTTCAAAATATTACTATTTGAATTTCTGAACTACTTGAAACAAGTAATTATTTTATACATTTACAGTAATTATTTTATGCGTATACAGTATGTATTTTTCTGTATGTATAAACTAGAAAATTTAAATTTTTTTTTCCATTGATATAATTACCTTATTTATCCAGTTCAATATTTATGTCAGCATCACAAACGTTTATATCAGAAATAGTCTTTACGGAATAAATAAGCAAATTTGATTGAAGAGAGACATTCTATGGTATTTATGAACACACAGCGTACTACGAGGACACGAATGAAACTAAATTGATCGGAAAGCATTTGAGAGAAATTGGAGAAAGAGAAACTTGTAGAGTTGTAGAAGCAGAAGATATGTGATTGCGATTTACTCGTGCCGCAAGCGAGAAACGTACATGCGGTGAACTACGGCATAGCGATCGTTTGCATTTAACCAGTCCTAAAACACCTCTCGCTTGTCACCGGAGATTCCGCAGTTCTACCAGCTGCTTCCGATATTTCTCACAACCGCCGTTCACTCGAGATAGTTGAGAATTTCGAGCAGCGTCGAATCGAGCTCGACGGATTTCAGGGATGCAATCTTCAGTTATCATGGAATTGAGGTCGTTTCTCCTCTTCGCGTACTTCTCATGCATTGCAATCGAGAACTGCTTCGTGAACTATCTCGATCACTCGAGATCGGCGGGAAATGCAAATACGACGAAGAGTGCATCTTCCTTATGGGTGAAAATGGGATAGAGTTTGCTTCGCGAAAAAGCGGGAAAGCGAGGATCGGCGAACGCGAACGAAACTCTGAATGAAAGAACGAAGACGAAAGTGTGGCGCGACAAGTCGTCTCGACGAGAGTACCAAATTCTAAAATGTATTTAAAGCCACACATTAACTGCATATACTGTAGAAATGTATTCTACAAAACGTAAATTGTAAGAAAAACAATGTAGATACACACCGTACCCGAAATATGCATACACGAACACGCAGCCGTTGCACGCATACACAACAGATATACATACACGACACACATACCGGACACCTAAAAATACCCTTCTAGATTGGGCGATTACCATCT
>NW_017259254.1:3288953-3302061 GCF_001594045.1 Atta colombica | reverse complement strand
ATACCTACACTACCTGCAACTTTCTACTCGCGATGCCGACTGTGCGAGATAAAAAAAGAGTGAGAGAATGAGTGAGAGAGAGAGAGAGAGAGAGAGAGTGAGAAAGAGAGAGAAAGAAAAGCGAAAAGGCTGATGAAAAAAATCGATGTAACGGTGGGGAGAGACGTGTAACGTTCGTTTGTACGCAATAGTGCGAGTGTACACATAATAGCTAGAGACATAGACTAAATAGGTCCGGAAATACGAGTGTCTGTCGTAAATCGGGAGTATATCCGTTCGTGTAAGAATGCCGCGTGTCTACTACGTACACGGAAGTACGTGCGTGAGAATCTCCGTGATATGTAATCCCATTGCGGAAGTTCCTGTTCCTCGAGACAGCGACAAAAGAAGAGGAGGATTGTGGGAGAGAACAATGACGAAGATGACATAAAATAAACTTATCGAGATTTTGTAGATATTATCCGATTCGCGCGGGGGCCGCCAGATCTGCCCGAAACACGCTGATCTTTTTTTTCCATCCCCGTATATGCACGAATACAGTCTCGCGAACGAATCAAGGCTGCATATACACCTGACAGTTTTACCATCGAGAATCGTTCTAAGAGCGATGACCGATTTCATCAAGCACTCTTCTTTCAATGATGTCTAACAATCACTATCGATGGTTCCTCTATTTTAACGGCACATTTAAAAAATGTACGTAGTGAAAATTTGACTGATTCGCACCGAACGTGGACCTATAGCGTTTATCTAAAGTAAAATATATTACAAATGTTTTTCTAGTAACAGAAATAATTGATAATTAATACTTATTAATGCAAATAAACATCGACAAAGAAAGAATAATTGTATCTGAAGTTGTTGCAAATTTAAGAGAAGTTAATTATGATAGAAAAATAAATAAAATCGGTCATTAGAGAGTAATACATAATTTTTATCAAACTCCCTCGCATTAACGAATGAAAGAATTGTACATTACAAGAGAATCTTATCGTCACTCCCCCTTCCCCCCTCCTGAAAAAGCGAGGAAGTCAGATGAAAGGGTGATACCGTGTCCCAATAAAGACGTCCACCTCGAAGGAAGAAAAAGAAAAGTCGCTTTGAAAAGAGTAAAACTTTCGAGTGTGCATCAGCCTGAGCAATCTCGTAAGCAAACGTAAGAAAAACATTACCGACGCGTAAAAATGAGAAAGCAGAAGATATCTGCTAATAGAGAGAAGAAGTAGGTCAGATCCCGGCAAGCGCCCTCATTTACGATTAGCCGCGCGCTATTAAGGCCATTTTTTGTAATATCCGAATAAAATGCATGGTCGATGATGACGAAAACTTATTTTCTCTACGATCGAACGACTCAACCTTCAGGAATTCGGAACTCATAATAGACCAATATCATTGGAATGTATGCTGCTTACGATTTGGCTGCAACTCTACGTGGGCTCTGTGAGCTCTCAACAACAATTCTTAACAGTAAAAGCATCAAGAGTAATTCTTTTGAGGTTTATATTTTCTTCAAAAAAGTTACAAGATTTCGAGTTATATCCGTGTCTTAATATATCATTACATGTCATTTAACGATGATCAAATACAGAGATAATCTGTAAACCTTGTAACTTTGTGTCTTTAGGTGCTTTCCAATTGTAAAATTACAGAACAATTCGTACATAAGTTGTGTTTCAATTATTGTAATCGTCGACACAATACTTTTTGCTTTCCATTTGATAATACAAGTCGGCACAAATATCGTTCTATCTTTATTACTCACTGTGAATGTCAAGGAAAATAGAATGATATTTGCGTCGACTTATGACACTAAATGAAAAGCATCTTTACATCCATACTCAGTCCGAGAGCTGCTAGGTTGTGTAAACTCATGCTTTTTAGTGACATTTACATGTTATACTAATCACCGCGATTACAAATGAGGTTGAAGGATGTTGATTGAATTGAGTATTTTTGTTTTTTTTCAATACAGACGGAAAAACTACATTTAATTCTAACTCTACCTGAAACGGGCACATTTTTTTGTTCCAACCGAGTCACAATGTTACGCAATGTTATACTTTGTGCATTTCTTTATACATTTGTGTTAAGATGTGCTAAACAATGGAAAGTACCCTTCATTAAAAGGAATTATCAATTGTCCTTCTTTAATGTAATTATTTTCATAAATCTCTATACGATAAATTCTGAAAACAGAATATAAGATTAAGAGCAATTTTTGTATTCTATTGTTTAATCAAAAACTGTTTACTGTTAAGAATGCTGAGAATGAAACTTTGGACGGATAAAGCGGAATGACGTTTATCAAGTCACAAATTCTTAGAACGCACGAGCGATAACCATTTCTTTTTTTTGGCTGAAAATTCTTCCATCACGAACGGTTCCGTCGTCAATGAAGCGCGATCACTAAACGTGTAAAGGATTCGGATGAAAATAAATCTCGGGGAATGAGGGCGAGTGAGAGAGCGTAGGAGCAAGAGGGAAGGAGTAGTACGAGTGAAAGAATGCACCTTAGTTATCGCATTGTGTTACAGTTGCGTTTTGAAATTTCTCGCGTTACATGCAAAGTAATTGGACCGTTCATCCTGACTGCCGTAGGAGGGACATGCCGAAGAAACGATGCAATCGACGGTTTACAAAGCGGCTGGAAATGAGGAAAGCAAAGAGAAAGAAGCGATGTAATGAAAAACGAAGGCTCTCCTAGTTACTTGCTCATTGAAATAATATTCTAAACGTTCGCGTAAGAGAACGAAAGTCTAGATGCGCATCACTATAATGCAGACTAATTATTCGTACAAATAAGTAAGACATGCGCCGGCAATCGCGCACGCCTCCAGTTGTTCGTAATTTAACAGAGAAAAGAATATTTAGTTTCTAACGAGAGATTTAAAAGTGACGTTGATTTCTACATGTCGCGACAAGAACGAATTAGGCGAATAGATATCGATCCGCGTCGATAGGCACGCTTACGAATGTATCGCGACAGCGAGAGCGAGCGTATGCCTGTGATCGTTCGCTCGTACGTTCTATTAATTAAAGAAACACCGTGATTTTCACGAATGCAACATTCGATTCGCTGCGATTCGCCTAAAGGAAAGATTTAATTGACCACTAATATCGAAAATTTACAAAGGGAAACGCCTTTGCGAAACCTCGATTCTTTTTTTCATAGCCGAAACCTGATCGATTGCAGTCATCAAATTCTCAGTAGAATACAAAAAATTATAATAAGATTAAAAATGAGGTAGAAATATATAATTTTAAGAAAAATAATGATATTATTCAATAGCTTTGGCGATGATTTTGTGATGAATTCTTAATAACAATAGTTTTATAACTACTGGGAGAAAATTGTTTGGTATTTGTGATTATAATTGTATGATAAAATAATTATAGTTTTGAAATTCTATTTTTATTATTATCGTTATAGTTTAGTATAGTTTTCTCAAACATAAAAAAATTGAATGTATAAGTATAAATTATAATGAATTATATAATTTATAATACATTATAAATTATATAATTCCAAATATTAATATAGTAAATATCAAGATGTAAATAGTAGAGAAAAGAAACGTTTTTATTTAATAAATGCAATCACAATTGTAATGAATAATATTATTTTTGTAATTTACTTATTATTTATAATAATAATAATAACTAAAAACAGTATCTTAAGAAAAAAAATTAAAGATTTTCAAGCAATGTATGCGACTATTATTAATAGCACAATTGACTATAATTTCATAGTAAAACAACTATTATACATATAGATGCAAAAAATGACTACAAATTATAGTTAAATTATTGTGCAACCATTTTTTTCTTAGTGTAAAAAAATTACTTAAAAATCATTATTACATCAAGAATAACAAAATCACGAAAAGTAATATTAACGATATCATTATTTTTCTTAAAATAACTTCTACTTAACGCCATCTTGATTTTATGATTTTGTATTCTATCTCGATGCAACCGACAAAAAATCAAGTCAGCAATTTGGCGAAATCTCAGCGGCACTTCGTGCGATCGTCGGCTTATAACTCGTGAAATCGAAGAATATCGAATCAATGCGATCGAAAGCGCATTCGGAATGATAATGCTCGTTGTCAATCAGGACCTAATCCTTATCCTAACGCGTTGGCCAGCCCAGATATTTTATATTCTTACGCAAATAAATAGAATGAAGATAAAAAGGGAACTGCCACATTACTCGCGATACTTCGTTCGATTATCGCGAGAATGTTTCATTCTTTCCTCGTGTATATTGTAAATTTGCAAACGACGAAAAATTCCTTCCCAAATGAGAACATTCTCGCTAAGATCCTCGTCTGGGATAAGGATTAACGTGCGACCGGTACTTCGTAAGTAAGATCAAGTATGGCACAAGGGTGTCGTTGCGTGAGATCGATATGCCCGCGGGATCATCGCCAGCCCGCGACACGACACTATTATGTAAAGTTTTTATTGCGTAAGTAAAGTATTGTGTTACTGACCAGAAAATATGTACGTACCTTGCAAAACAAGTCTCGTCCTTCTCTTCGGGGAGCTGTATGTACTTTATATCCATTCGTGGGTTCAGCTCGGGCATACCTCTTTCACTTCTTCCAAAAAGTCTAATTTTATCATTCGCGAGCAAATGGAATCATTTTTGACACTACGCGAAAACGTGTCCGAACTGAACGGCGAACCGAGAAATTCAAATCGGAAATTCAAGATCGAAATCAAAATGGAGTCATGGATCGCGAAGTTTTGGTGTATTGGGGGGGGGGGGGGGGGAGGGGGGAGGGATACGGGAAACGTCAAGGTACTTCCGAATTCTACAATTTCGTTACTAAATCGTTGATTCACTGTCTCGCAATCAATCATCTGATAAAACTGAGATCGGTCGCGAACCGCAATCACGTCGCGTTTTGTCGTCTGTACGATAAATCCGTTTATCACGATTCCAACGGACAAATAAAATTTTGCGCGTATAATTTCAATCCGAAGACTGATCCAAGATCGTCGAGGTTCTTGTTTGCTGGTTGCAGATGGCGCCACCAATCGCAGGTAAGTCTACAGTATTTTACGGCAAAGTGCGTTGTTACATTATCGACAAAGGATACAACAATTTCGATTGTCAGTAATTACTTGTTTACTCGGATCTCAAATTAGCGTCATGGTCAACAGGAATATAAAATGTTGACATAAAAATATACGAAGGAGATCCGGGTAATTTATTTTATTTCTTCCTATCAAGAGACCCGTTTCATTAGAAATAAAGTAACCAGGTGGAAAAAAATAATGAAATACTTGAGTTATCGGCAAAAGTCTACTTTGAACGATCTGTAACTTGTGTCAAGAATTCTATTTATAATTTGACGTGCTATTTCATATAAAAGGGATAATTTTGCAGATCAAGTGCAAGCATATCTAAATAAAAATTTTATATTAAAATACAAATATGTATCGAAGTATGTTGGCGAACAAAAATATAAATAAATTTTATTTTGAATTCTATTTTTTCGTTAAATCGTCTAAAGTGAATTTAACTGAACTAAGGAAGAGACACTACGTTGGACATGCCAGTTGACACAATTACATAAATATGACACCTATAATTTAAAAATTAAATTAATTAAACATTTAATCATTATAAGAAATCATTTTTAGAATTTTGTAAAAAAAAATTAATTAACTCAAGGCTGATTAAGGCTTATAGGTATCTATATATCGTTTTTCCTATACGTGGTTATCACATAGAAGATCTAAGAGATATAATCTTTATTTCAGTATTCAAGAAAATTACGGTGTAATCATTTTTTTTTTAATTGATCATAATCCATGCATTACAGATCTCCAAAAGACTCTCCAAAGGACGTCTCTATGTCCTCTGAATGTTTTAAGAGCATTCTCAGGATGTTTCTCAAATAAAGTGTGCTATATAGAAAATAAACTAAAAAAAAATACAATTATTCATTCAAAAGTAATCTAAAATTGTAACAAGTTTCAAAAAATATGATTTTTTATTCATTAATATTCTACTAATAATAGAAAATTTACTGAAGTTTCAAAGATTCTAGAGTGTGTATATCTAAGATTAATTAACTATGTTATTAACTATTAAGGACTTTCTACAAAAAGGCATTTCATCAATGTACTACGTCTACATAACTATAGTTGTTACATCAATTTCCATCATGTTAAGAAAGAAGGAGAGAGAAACGCACTTTTATTACAACATTATAAAATTTACATTTACATAATCCGCGGTAACATATCCACAAAATCAGAATGTCATTTCGACATAGCTACGACGCTACGTCGACCTTCACGAAAAATACATCAATGCGAGATACATTCAGTACAAAATAAATACATCTATATAGTCCGGTACAGTTTGCGTGGATTTACGATTCTGCTACGGCCAGAGGGACAGGTGTTAACGTTCGCGGATTGTTCTACGTGTTCATTCTACAAACTAGCCTCAAACGCTACTCTACTAGTTAACACAACACATCGATCTGACTTCTACTTTACTACTCTCGTGTTAATCGAGTCGGAACAGTTGGTTATCAATTGATTAGACAATGTCGTTACGTTCGCAAGTCTTGTTATGAGACATTATGGACACTTATCACGACACGACATCAATAAATAGGCTTACTAGCCCGTTTTTACGTTACAACGGATTAATATTGAGACTTGCGTGTATAAACGCAGCCCGGATGTACAAAGACATCCTTTCTTCTCTAACTCCTCGACGTTTCATGTTGAGTTCGTCTCGATCACAACAGTTATATTCACATTAAAAAAAGGCAAATAATCTACGTAGGTCAATGACTAATGTTATTGTGAATTTCTGGTCCTCGGAGTTTCAAATATAGTGTGCTTCTCGATGACTTTAACAGCAATCATTAATAAGACGCTTTTAGATTTGTGCACCAAGAAGCTATATGACATACTCGATAGTATGCTCCTAAATAATGTAATTTGCTTTAGGTAATAAGTCTATGTGATTACATCGCGATTTGCGAACGTATGTAGAAACAGATTACAATTGCCTTAGCATAGGTAACAAAGGCTAAAGTAGCATATGGATGAAGAAAGAGAGTCATAACGATTCGCGTGTCCCGAGAATTCATCCCGACGAATTCATAAAAGAACGTCAGAATTAATCAGATACACTAAAATGAACAGGATCTAATCATACGATTTATAGCATAAAAACATATCAATAATTCAGTTAGCAATTACCTTTCGAGTAGATAACATTTACATAAAATTAAAAGTATAGACAGATATGAATCTTAATTGATATCTAAAGTGTGATAAAAACATACTTATCTCTTAACAAAGGAAAAAGATTGCCTAATAACATCCCTTGTTCTTGACCATTCACCAATGTATCTATCAACCTGTTGTATATTACAACTTAAGCTTATTTCGATGGATTTGAATTACTCTGAGTGATGCCGCGCACGTTAGAACCTGGTGCTGCCGAAACATGTATACCCACGATCATATCGACAAGGGTATAATCATAGCGAGTCCAACGATAACTGGTTCTAACGAATTCGCACGAAAACGTCAGTATTAATGAAATGCGTCCCGTTGATTACAGTACAGGTCCTAATCACACGGCGCGTTCGCTATAATCGCCTCCACTTACTTCGATATGTATGATTATTTCCAACGCTCAGTACAAATTTGTTAGAATGAGGCTTCGTCGGGACACGCATCTGACTATGACGGGAATCGTTCCGACGAATTCGTACGAAACCCGTCAGAATTAATCGCATCCTTCGCGGTGAAGTTGAGACAGTTGGAAAAATTTCGCGAAACGACATAGTTAATTTCGCACAACAACTGCGCGATGTCTACGCGCAGTTACACCAGGAGAATGCGCTGGGAATGTTTCGTCTCTCTATTATTTAAGACATCTATCTCTGCTGGCCATCTAATATAAACGATTTATGTATTACATCTACTACTACGGTCTAATGCACTAATCAGATACGCAAACAAGAACAAATGGGCAGGAACGAGTTCGACCTGCTTTTAATTCGATAAATCAATGATAAAAAGCCTTAAACGTTATCTTGAACATTTCTATAGTGATATTCTACGATATTGTAATTAGTAGCATTTGTTCGATTGTGCCCTTATTATCGTTAACAACGAAAAGAGAGCAGATTAGTATGTGTATCTTTACAATTGCTCCAAGTATATTAAACTCATTTATCGCAAATTATGCAATTCAATAATAAAAAATACAAATAAATGTTACTAGCGTACTACAGAATCTCGCTGTTGATCGAGAATTCATTTTATGCAGAGAATAAAATCACAGTTCTGCGCGAATAACTATCGATCGCAAACTAATCGCGCTCTCTCAGTTGTAGATAAATCATTTATTGTTCTCAATGGAAACAATCGTCCATTTTAATAAAACAACGGGCTCCTTTAAATCGATCAAAAAGAATTCTACATCATTGTTGTATAATTGATACATTAAATCATTATTATATATAACAATATTAATTACAATAAACTAAGGATCATACGTTGTATCTTTTTTGTAGAAAAATCTATTTCATGGACGGACACTGCATAAGCTATGGTATTTAACGCGTCAAAGACGCAGCGCGAAAATATGCAGCATGAAATACATGAAAAAGAAATCTCCAGTTCGCTTCAGAAATAAATTTGCTCTCGATTGGGAAACTTTCTAATATAACTACAGTAATTGCGCGGGACTATATTTATGAAGAAGCATGCAGTGCCTGTCGATCTTTCCATCCACCCACGTATTCATCGTCGATGTTCTCTCATATGCATATCAATAGACACGCACAGCTATGCATCTCACACGCACCGTATACACGTACACGGAGGGCATACGAACATTCGGAAATACAATACATCATTATAGATAGGACATTTATTTAACTTAGATGCAAGTTAACGCTAAGGCAAGTACGCGAAACAGACAAAGCCAAAGTCATTTAACTACGAATTCTCCCTATCTTCCGAACTTGCAAATTCGTTTACGGGATTGCGCCGAATGGAAATCTCTATCAAACGCATAAGTTTCGCGACCACGAGGTAATACGTGAATCTTCGAATGCGCTTGTAATTTCGAATGTCCCGGGAATGAACGAAGGAATATACAAAAGTAGTTGGGAAAGATAGTCACGAGAAGCTAAATTCCTGGTCCCATTTCTCAAGCATTATCGTCATCGGCACTTGCTACGCCTGCCCGCGTTTCCGAAAATCTGGTTTCGGCGACGAAACTTTCGATAAAATTTCTCCTGCGTGCCAAATATTTCTCCTCTCGCATATTTGATCAACGCGCGGCTACTCGCCGGATGTTTTATCAAAGTTCCCGTCGTGAAAGACGCTTAAATTTCAATTTCAAATTTTACACACAACGTCCGCGAGAATCGGTAGTTAAATTTAGTACTTTGTAAGACGATTATCGTCGCTTAGAATATCAAATCTGTTTTCACTATATTTGACAAGACATTGCTTTCTATCATATGTTTAATTTTATCTACGAGGATACACTGCAGGAGTATTACCCTGGATAATCGAGATAATTGATATAAACCGGACAATATGTGCAAAATTTGACGATATAATGTACATTATTACCATACCATACTACATCCGAATAATCATACCTAAAAGTGTGATCACAGATTGACAGAAGGCGTGTAAAATACGACATTATAGACAGTCATGAGAGATATACGCCATTGCAATAATTGTCAATTAAATACAGTCATAAGACGCGTTATATACAGTGAATATATATGTGCAAACTATTTGTAAATATAAATTATAAAACGCAAGCGGCGGAACCAGAGGATTTGAAGCGAAGAAAAACAAGATATTTGATTTTGTCGACATAAAGTTCGTCTTTTAATTCATTAAAATAATTTTCAAGCCCTTATAATTTTTCCAGTTTGCAAAATATTAAACTTATATTCCATGCATATATAATTTCACTTCTCATAAAAATTATATCTGGATCCGCCAATATAAAATACCTATCCAGTCAAAAATAATTGTACTGCACATATTACAGTTTTGATTTTAAAGTCTGTGTAGTGCGTTGATATAAAAAATATTTTTGCCATTGTAACGTCACTATACTTCGATCAACAAAGTTTTTAACTGGATTATCCTATATATCAAAATTAAAAAATAATATTGTCTGCATTGAGAACAGATACATAAATCAATTTTTCATATTTGCACGTAGGCGCGTTGGATTAAATATAAAGAACTATATTAACGCACTAAAATTTTATGTTCTTATTTAGAAATTCTACCTTAATTCTCTTTTGCCTCTTTTTATTCTTTTTAAAAAAACCATGGTAAAATCGTATAAAAATTTATTTACTTTTTTATTAGCAAATAGTAATAATAAAAATTCCAACGTAAATTTTAAATAATCAATTTTAATATTAAAATCGTTTGATATTATTAAATTCAGAACTTGATGTCCGTATATAAAAATGTATTGTTTTAATTACACATTGTCAGATAAGAAAATGTTTCTATACTAATATATTCTATCTAATTTTAAAAGTTTATAATAAAAATCCGTTTAAGTTTTTGAAATGACAGATAAAAATGATTACTGCAATAAAAATGTTGACTAGTACAAAAAGAGTAACTCACCAGATAGGACTATAACAGTCGCAATGGAGAAATATCCTTTCTCGAAGAAATATCGTTGAACCTAAAGTCCACGCGAAGTCCATAAATTTCGAAATAACATTGTTCTATGTCACGCGAGGCACCTTCTTCTATTTTTATACCTTCTCTTTCGATATGCGAATAAAAAGATTTGACGCTTATACTCGTAATGCGATCATCGTTATTGTTTGTCAGTCACAAATATATGGCCCTATTACATGTCTAGAATGAAGCATCGATCATGTAACAGCGCATTATCAATACATGTTCAGTATAATCGTGTTAGATTCACTAGCTACATATACAAGTATCACTTGACTATTATCTTATAAGCAAAGTGTACCGTGAGTACCGTCATTTATACGTATTAGGTATGGGAAAAAGTTCGTGGCGTTTTTTAATGTCATCTAACGGGAAAAACGCCACGAACTTTTTCCCACACCTAATATGCTCAATTATGTTCTCCAATGCAATTATAAACCAAACTGCATTTTGAGAAATTCACATAATTAAGAAGAATATACATGTTTATTTCTTTCACATATGTGTTGGCATGTTGGCTTGCATTCAAATGAATTCAACGATATGGAAATATAAATGGAAAGCGATTAATTAATACATTTTAATACGTATTAATACATTTTTAACCAGAGTTGGGAACATTACTTCATTAATGCGTTATCGTTATTTTTTGTAAAAAGTAACTCGTTGCCTCGTTTCTTGTTACTAATTTAAAAAATAACACGTTATCGTTATCATTAGAAAGTAACGATTTATTACAATGATATGAAATACAAAACATTTTTTGATATTTAAATTTCTATTATAATAAAATATTTCTAGTCAATTAAAAATAATGTGATCTATTGAATAATTACGAAGATAATAAGGGATTAAAGTAACGATAAAAGTAACGGCTGAATTCGTTATGATTATAAAAATGTAATAACGTATCGTTATCGTTATTTTAAAAAATTAACAAAAAACGATAATGATGTTATAAATAACGCGTTATTTTCCAACTCTGGTTTTAATATATTCACTTTACACAAATATACGCACGATAATATCATACGCATCTTATTATTAATTATTATTAAGATACATATGTACGAACAGAATAAATTTCTAAATGTAAAGCATAATAGATATGTGCTCGAATATACGATTAGCAATAACCGAAAAGCCGCGATCGTGGAATGTGCAAAACATTAAAAAACAAATAGCATCATATAAACTGCAAAGTAAAATTTTAAAATGTACTTAATAAACATTTTCAGTCTTGTGAATTTGATAAAATATTATCGACAATTTTGCACAAGTTTAGATATTAAAATATAAAATAAAACACAAAACATTTTTTCGAAATAAAAAACATAATAAAATAATATCGTAATAATATTCATAATTCCTTCGTTTTATAAGAAATATGTGCAAAAATCATTTCATTATTACAAGTACATTTCAATAACAAAAATTGATTAAAAATGTTTCAACAAAATAACACACGTAATATTATAGATCTCATTTAGATTTATAATGATTTTAATCTTTGTTGTAAAAGAAAATTGAAAACATCATAATATATTTAAACGCAAAATTTATAATTTGAGATTATTTAGGTATGTCATTAAAATGCCAGAACGAATTATCAAAAGAAACTCTTTTTGAAATATACCATCACGAATCTGATACTCGCGATCGCAGCTGTACGGCGTGTATGGACGGAGCAAGCGCATTCTCGCGAATGCCGGTGTCACTCGCGAGCGAGTGTCCTCCAATGAAACGCTGCTAAATAAATCGCGATCCTTGAAAACAGTGTCTGTCCCGAGAAAACGCGACGCAGCAAAGCGAACGCATCGCCAAACGGCACGTAACGAATTACCCGACTGGAGTGAAGAATGGCGTCGTTTTCCAGAATAATTGGCACAACAATATTCACCGACCGATTTTACACGAAATACACGGTAAAGCCTCGAGAGGCGATCGAGTCACACCACCGAGTGTTTTCGCGTTAATCCCAAGTCTTTCATCGTAAATCGTTCGTGTTCTCTGTGTCAATATGATACTATCGGACATAACTTCTTACACCCTTCGTTAATCTGAGTACACGTGGATGCAGCTTAGTTATTTCCGTGTCAAAAAGACAAGGGCAGTAATTAGTGCACTGTGTGTATTTGTTTTCTGAGAGGACATTCAGTACTTTAGCGGATAAGACTAATTATTCGCAACCAGATATGTTTAGGAGAAACGTATGTAATTAATTATCGAAAATCACGTTTTGTGCGATATGTAGATTTAAAATTAAATATATCGAAAGGTGGCAGCTACAAGATTTTTGATTTTAAAGCAAACAGCGAGTCGATCTGAGTACAAGACGAGAAAGACGTTTGATAAGCAGTTTGTACGAGTATAT
>NW_017259254.1:3287943-3288853 GCF_001594045.1 Atta colombica | reverse complement strand
ATATATATATATTAAATAGTACAACATTAAAATGACATTTATATCAACTAGTTTTTCCTCAGTGAGAAAATTTTACATTCGGTCAATTTATTCCCGAATTTATATCTCTTAATGTTAAAAGTTTATGTATTTTCGTCAATAGAGCAATACATTACGGTACTTGACTTTGATCCTTATTTGATCACCGTTAAAAGAACCTTTCCCGTAAGAGACCGTTCTCGATTTACATAATAAATGGCTGAAGAAACTCTTTCTTTTTAAGAACGATCCTGCTAAATCGCCGAACGTCGAGACCGATAGACGAGCAGAATACTGAAAGTTTTAACTGATATTATTGCCATCTTTATCATCAAATCGCCCTTATCTGATCCACTTGACTTCACCTCGTTACCGGAATGTTATTAACTTTGGGGGATGATGAGCGCCGCCATCCGCATAAGTGCCTCCTTAAACGTTACGGCATTTTCATCTACCGGTCGACTTACCGCGTCGGAGCCATAATTCGGGATGTGATGTTCGCGTTTCTCGCGTGTGTTCGTCGAGCTTAAATCTCACACATAGCGAACTTGCAGTGCACCAGCGTAAATTACTCCCCTCCAGCGTATATAACTTCGCGGCCGATATCCTTCCTCTCAGAATGCCAGTAAGCGAGAAATTTAATCGAGATTGGGAAAACCTTATTTTCCTTCTCGCCCGTGTTTCATGTCTCGTCTTGCAGCCAGATAAAATGCTGTCGCGAGTGAGACACTCGTCTCTCCCTTGTTACAAGATGGGATCTTGCGAAGAGAAACAGGCTTGCCGCTTTTCTCCCGTTGAGAATGAACGTTCCACGATAAATGAGACAGTGCACTATCTAAAAAGTATATGTATATGTGTTTTGTGTGTGTCGTGTGTGTGTGTGTGTGTGTGT
>NW_017259254.1:3283138-3284749 GCF_001594045.1 Atta colombica | reverse complement strand
TTATATATATAATATTATAGATATAAATATTATGTAAAGTAACTTTACAAAGAAAAATATGTTAAAAACTTCATATGTATGTATATAGATATCTACCAATATTTAATTAAAAACAATGCAGTATGCTTAAAATTCACCGCAGATACAACAGGTAGACAAAGAATTTTTAACCTTTTGCAGAAATTTGCATCACATGCTCGGTTTACTTTTTGATCTCGCAGTGGAAATATAATTGTTGATAAGACACGTTTCTACATTGTGCCGCTTGCAGAAGTTAATTTCTTTACAATCTAAATTCCTTTTTACATTTAGCATAATAGACTCCTGATAGCAATCGGAATTATAAAGATTAGATAAATTATCAACTTGTGTATGTACATAATGTATAATATATATATGTGTATAAACATAAATATTTTTTACCTCAAAGAACATTTTAATTTTAATATATTTTTAGATACATTAAAAACTTAATAATATAGTATGACTTAACAATCAATAAAAGTCTAAAAAAAAAATCTTCACTTGTAACATGTGAGTTTTACGAATTAATTAGATTTGTGACATTTAAGTTGACTTATTTTTTAGTAAAATACATTGTTATAAATATCTATACATACATATATGTATAATATACTGTCAGCTTTTATATTTTCTATGGAAGCGCGCTATCATCAAACTCTATCGGATTTCCTTTCGACGTTGCATAGTACAACCGCATTCATTACAAAGTGCATCGTTGCGAGACACGCCATTGAAAAAGGTAGACAAAAAAGCCTCGATATCGTTGGTCAGTAGTATTTTTTTAACACTAGTATGTAAAGTTTCCATTAGGCGCATTATTATTACTCGTTCGACAAAAGTCCACGTTTCCCGTTTGCAGTTTTTCCAGTTCGCAGTATCCAGCCGTCGGTAGATGCCGCTATTTATAATCCGGAAAACGACGCCGTTACACTCTCGTGCGTCCGATGAAAAGTGAAATTTATGTATGCGTGTACATCGAGTACTTCATAACTCGTAATAACATCGCATGAAAAAACAAGTTTTGTTTTACAATACTTTTATACCAATAATTTTTATTGGATATAACGATAGCAATTATAAAAATATAGTTGGATTAAAATTTATTGTAAAAAGAGATGAAAGTCTACTCTAAATTACCAATACTAAAGGATAATTTGTGGGTTATTAAAAGTTGTTTTCATTAATATTTTGAGGTATCCTGTAACTATTTTGTTATGAATAAATATAACTTTTTTATATGTTATTTCTATCGTTAAATGAAAAGAAAGTAGCATTTATTATAAAATTTATTATAAAAATTTTTTTTTATATTTTGTAATGTAAAATAATGTTCAAATAAATTGACATATTATTTTATAGATATTATTTAAACAGAATACTTTTGAGAATTATATTGTATTAAAATTATGATGATAAATGTTATAATCGATTTCATTAAGCAAGTCACTGGTATGCAACTTGATGGATGATAAATAAACAAAGTTTAATGATTTGCAAATTTTTTTTCTAAAAATAGTTAAGGTTTACTAAACCCAATCAATAAACATTTTATCTTAATAATTCTCGTAATTGAAATAAATCTCTTCC
>NW_017259254.1:3278264-3283038 GCF_001594045.1 Atta colombica | reverse complement strand
AGAGAGAGAGAGAGAGAGAGAGAGAGAGAGAGAGATAATACTGGAAACCTACTGAATTTTTGTAATTAAATATTTACCTCAAAAAATTTTTATTCGGAATAAAAATGCTGCCTCGTTATTAAAAAATAACAAAAAGATTATTAGATATTTTCAACATTCTTAGAATCGATTAGAACTTCAATTCTAAATAATCGAAGAACGTATGTTTCAGTCCGTAAATATATGTCGTCCATAAGCTCTCTGACAAAATCCTAATATACAAATGCATAGTTTATACAGAACATTTCCACTGGACGGCAACCATTCGTATCAGCGTCAAAAATATTGGGCCATACATTACTAATTTCAACTGACTGTATTTTACAATAAAGCTAAATGAAATGCAAACTTCTTCGTAGTCATTGTTTAATAATGACACTTGTTATGTCACATAGGTATCCTTAGTGCCAATTCCTTAGGTCATAATGCTTGGTTTATTTTTTACGAATTTTATCATACGAGTATCGTGAGAGTTATTGTATATAAAAAATTATTAATAAAAAAAATGAAAGCGTTTTTATATAAATTGTTATTAAGTAATATATCTAATCGTAAATATAACTAGAAGATAGAAATACTCGTAAATACACTGGAATCTCATAATAGCGTGTGATTTGGGGCTCTGAACGAGGATGTCTCTATTTCATTTTTAAACCATGAAATTCAGGATCGCTATTGGAGTTGTGATTCTATCGTTACCTCCTACTCACGCTTCTTCTATGCATAACACGTATGGAAAGGATTTTATATAGTATTTTGAGATTATACGAGGTTCCAATGTATACTTTTTTTATACTATACGCTTTCAATTATCGCGAAATTAATTTTACTTGAAAACTCTTGTTCTTCGCATCCTTATAAAAATCAAACAAACTGCGCAATGCAAAAAATTTAGTCAATATCGAAAAACAAATCGTGAGAATGAAATAAATTAATTATAAGGCCATACCAGAAGCAGTCCTCGTGCGACATTGTTTATACGTCGATGCAATGACTGCTCAATCTCGCAAAAACAGATTGCTCATTGCAGAATGAACGTCTGGCTAGATGCGACATCTTTATCGACCTTTGCTTTCTGCATTCTGTACGTGCGTCGCATCGCATTGGGTCGTATCTAAAGCTCGTAAACGTCACGTCCGTTCGGTCTGGCCACAGTCGGACGACAGGATGATGGACTCGCGTACGAGTGAATAATGTGTACTCTGAGGCGCACGTCGCTAGAATTTCTACCCTCCCCGCCGCGTGGCCTCCTTGAGAAGCTTACCGTGGTTTTACAGCAACAGTAGTGAAAAAGTTTGACGTAAGCGCTACGAAAGTGACGGTCCGCTACGCAGTAGAGCAAATTGTTGAAGCAGGATTTGGACAGGGCGAACCAGGCCAGGTTGTAGAGCACACGTGTGCTCACCGGAACGAAGGAATTCACGCAGACCGCCAAGCCGAACGGTAACCAGAACACGACGAACATCACGCAGCTGCACATATTCGTCTTCGTGAGCTCATAATCCCAGGAGAAGACGGCTGGCGGTTTATACGAGCCTCTCGTGACTCGTCGCACACGTATCACCAACTTCACGTAGAGGAAGATGGTCGTCAAAGCTGGCAGTCCAACCAATATACTTGCCCCCACCGCTTGTTCCATCGCAATACCGCTGAGCCTGCGACGGCAAAAGTCAGGACCTATGTCCAAAGACGATTGCAAAGCCACCACAGTCACGGCGATTAACCAGACGACAATAATTATGGTTGTTACACGACCTGCTGTCAGACTGGCGTATCTAAGAAATATGAAATACATTGCTATAAGTATTAATGAATTAAACGAGAAAAGACTGTATGCGTTATCTCCAGTTCACTTTCTAAATTCTTTAGAATGAAATCTCATTCTGAAGATTGAAAATTGAGCAGTCTTGAAAAACAGTAGCTCATGTAAAATTTTCAAGCTTAAAAAGAGTGAGATTTCACTCTTCAAATAATTGACAATTTACTTTAATTATAAGTTTTAGAAAGCATAGCGAAAAATGTCTTAACAAATAATATTACACCTGCAATTCTTCATAGCTTTGAGTAATTATATATAATTCAGACAATATGATAAGTTATGTTTTAATATAAATATGGAGTGCTAAGGTATCATTAATTCGGCTTGCTGTTGCAACTTAAAATACATTCAGGAATAATTCTAAAGATAACAGGAGATAATACGTTGTCGGATGGATATTTCCCCCTTAATTGCATCACGAGTTTGTTTAAGTCCCGGCTTTCTTATACAGCGTATTCAATTAAAGAAAATATTTCCCTCGGTGATACACTGCGACTGCAATTACGGAGTTGGTCGTACTAGTCTGTGGATTAACGAGGGGCTTGAAAAACGAGTCGGTAGTTACGGAGTTAGCGGTGCTGGCGGACGATTTCTCGTTTACAATGCGAGGAAACTTCCTCGAGTCCACGTGTTCGCTGTGATTCTTCTGACGCGACCGGTTAAAATACTTCCCGTAACGCCGTATTGTCGCGAAACTTTCCGCGTATGAAAAGCAGTAGTCGTCGTCGTCGTCGTCGTCGTCGTCGTCGTCGTCGTCGTCGTCGTCGTCGTCGTTGTCTCTCCCCCGAGATCGTCTGCTATCGGTTACGAATTCCGGCAATTCAAGCTAAAGAGAACGTCGCCCGGAATGCGAAATTACGAACTCGATCGTGACGCTGATAGAGAACCATGGAAGCACTTCAACGTCAAACTCGAAGTTCCAAGCAGTGATCGCCATACGCATTATACGCGATGGTTTAAACTGATAACAGTAATTTGATTTCTACCTCATTCACTGTGTTTACATTATCCATATTCACCCAACGATGTTAACCGGGAGGTATTTTCATGCAAAGGCTACAAGCAATATGATATATCCAGGCATGTATTATGACATTATCTTTCCAGGTCTCTAATGATGTTATCTGCCTGTAATAGGATATATTAGCCTGAAATAGTCATGCGCTCATGAAAAAGCATTTATTTATGGAAAGAAAGTATTAATTTCGCAAATATAGAGTAAATAAAATAACGCGAATAGAAGTATATAATTTTAAGGAGTACTAGTTATTGATCTCTCTATTTACTTAATCTTTTTGTGGATAAACAGGCGCCGTCATAATTTTCTTCCCTTTATTGTCCCCTACCGGAACTCCGACCTTCGATCCGAACGATGACCCGGCTTGCCTATATTACTGTATTTAGGGTGTTGCCTTAGAAACACTAGTGAAGATATCAAATTTAGATATACAGAATAATAGCATGTTTTCTTAAAAATTATTATATCGATTGTTTCGGTGGTTACTACTGAAAAAAATTGCCGCAATATTGCCGCAATAAAAATTGTTAAAAATAGAGGGAAGCACATATGTTTTTCTAGGCATTTACATAAATTTTTCGATAATCGTTAATGAAAATAGAGAGTTGTTACGAAAAAAGCGTCCTCGAGGCAGAAACAAGAATGTATGCGTGGGGAATTGCAGGAACGTAGTATATCGATTGTTGGAATCACCGGTGCACTCGCTTTATCTTTCAGCTGGCAAACACTTAACACAAGCGGGCGTAATTTTCGGCCGCTATTGTCGCGAACGGCGGTAAGGCCACCGGGGACCAAAGAGCTTTACAAGCACAGGTTTTGGTATATATGTTACTACGACCGCGCCAAATGAAGACCCGCCTGCAAGAACCAGATAGCCTCGCCTTTGATCGAAGTGAATTATTTACATGGAAATGGAGACAATCTCCTGCTGTACAGGATAATGCAAGTGTTTATTAAGGCAAATTGTAGTCAGTAGTCGCGGCAGTTTGATGAAGTTCGGAAGCTTGTTTACGTGCTAACCATAAATGGATTTTACTTCATCTTCACATATTGGCTCTGATACCGTGTACAATAAAATTGATTGTATCAGCCTTTTATCCCGTGGCTCTTTTCGTCCTTCAAACAGACTTGAATACGACTCTTAAATTTTATCGATAACATATTAAAAGAGACAAATCGATGATCTATAAATGGTAGAAAATTTAATTTTTTATGAATTCTCGACTGCCAATAAAAATTTTTGCCAATATATCATTGTAAAACAAAACTAATTTCCGTTTTAGATTATATATCAAACAGTTCGGTTTGATTAACCGACAAGTGTCACACTGTGAAGTTCTTTATCTAGTTATCGAAAACCGCAGCCAGCCGATAAAATTCACGTTAAAAAACCCGTCCCCCCAGTTTTTATCGAACCAAAGAGAAACCCTTTTTGCCCGGCCTTTGCGCGAGCGAGAGTTTGTTAGTTTTTGCGGCGGTCCGACAAATCGAGACACCCCGGGGTTCGATCCATTTTTCATGCCACCCTACGGGACAAATAACAAACTTTGTTAACGATTACACCGCGTACATCAGTTCGGCCGTTCATCCCACCGAGCGAGTGACGGAAAGCGGCCATGGGCAAGAACGGACGTGCCCGTGTGTCGCGTCGTTCCGGAAACGGACCGCTCAATTAGTATCCGACAAACACCATCTCGTAAACAAAGCGTGTGGGTTAAAGGCGACGCTTTGAAGGGTCCTCTTTCCCGACGCGACGGGGGGAAAAAGAAATCGCGCGTAGTAGCGAGGGGTGGCAAAAAAGCGCCGACAATCGCAGGAATGTAGCGGCTATTGATCGCGCCAACGGTCACGTGTGCTATATCTTTTCGATCGCCGAAGCCGGCACTTAATTCGACGGC